>NW_027142505.1:0-119199 GCF_026170545.1 Melanerpes formicivorus
GCTTGCAATGGAACTGCGGGTATTTAAAAGGATGTTTGAAAAGAGCTGTGATTTCTATGAGAAACAATATATCTTTATGAACAGTAAGGGGAAAAAAAAGAGTTTCCCCTCAGAATAAGATTGAGATTTTTATTTGAGTGTTTTATTCTGTGATTTCAAGACAAGTAGAAGTGCATAAGCACCCAAACACATAAAAAGCTATGCTTAAGTTCCTCATTCTTTTTCTGATCAATGTTAATCACATAATTAAAGACATCTTACTATTTTACCTCTAAGAACCTTTCAGGGCATAATGTTATAATTCCTTGATATTCATGAAACAGATACTTGTCATGGGACTTGTCATGGGACATGAGTCGCCGTCATTGAAGGTGTTCAGAAGGAGACTTTTTATTTGGTCAGAGGTCCAAACGTTTTACTGAACATATGAAAACATGGTTCAATTTCCACATCCCTTCTGAGAACATCTAAGACACTTGAGGTCTATCTAGGTAGGGTTTTTAGACCTGAAGATGATATAAGTAGACCCCTGTCCTATAGGTTTAAAAATAAATGCATTAAATAAAAATATTTAAATTTCTGAATAATTTTTTCAATAGTTTTGCATTAACCAGGTTGGGAAAGACCTTTAAGATCATCAAATCCAACCTATCATCCAACACCATCTAATCAACTATACCATGGCACTAAGCGCCTCATCCAGTCTCTTTCAAAACACTTCCAGCGATGGCGGCTCCACCACCTCCCTGGGCAGCACATTCCAATGGTCAATCTCTCTTTCTGTGAAGAACTTCTTCCTAATATCCAGCCTAAACCTCCCCTGGCACAGCTTGAGACTGTGTCCTCTTGTTCTTTCACTGGTTGCCTGGGAGAAGAGACCAACCCCCACCTGGCTACAACCTCCTTTCAGAAAGTTGTAGAGACCAATAACCTCTCCCCTGAGCCTCCTCTTCTCCTGCAGTAAAGAAAACAGAGTGGAAAAAATACTCCATAATTTTATTTTAAAAATAAGCTAAAAATCTTTTATATTCTCAAAATTATCAGATGTCATCATTTAAATGCAAGATTAATGAAAATCAAAATAGCTGTACAGGATCAAACCAAAGTTTTAGTAAAGTGTCTTGTACCTCATAGTATCTAGTATCTATCCTCTGAAAAGAGTGTACCAGAACATGCTAAGCAGGCACCAGCTGGCACTGTCTCCAGATACCTAGTTGGTATCTAAAGTTCTTCATATGAGCCTCTTTGTGAGCTGGAGGCACTGATTTTGGAGAAATCTAAACACATGTTTCAATACGGATCAGAAGCAAACCTTCTGAAGCAAGTCTCCCAAACACATGTGGGCAGCAGCCTCTGAGACCCTGATATTTCAGATGAAACTGCACAGGAAAGTCTCTCTTCTCAGCTGCTATGATTCAGCTGCTCTGACCCAGCTGCTAATGTGATAATGACAGGCTAGAGCTTGTACACAGCTTGAAGCTGCTGGTGTTCAGGATGGGGATGCCAGATCCCCACAGCTGCTGTTTTATCCTGCATATCTTTCACCAGCAGTATCAGATTTCCGTGTGCATCGACTAGAGGTGGGCTGGCAAAGTTAATGTTGGGGGCGAAATTTCAACCCACCACAGCAGTAGAACAAGTTCTCTGAATTGCTGGAACAGCTTGGGACAGTTTTTTCCACAGCCTAAACACATGTCCACACAGAAGGAGAGAGATTTTCCTTGTAATGTCAGACCTGGTCAGCCAATTCATCTACTGTTTGTCTCTGGTTGTCTTTCAAGGACACTACTACCAATGAGTTGCCATATGATGGAGGTACACTGCACAGAGACGTCTACTACACAGGTGGTAAACTGCACTTGCCAAAAACCACCACCCTTTCCCAGCCAGCCCTCCCTTCACTATGGTATTGAATATTGGTTCAGTTGGCTATCCCCTCCCAGATTCTTGTAAGAAAATTGACCCTATCCTGGCTGAACCCAGGACAAAATCGTAGAAGAAACAATTTTTACACTAAATTGCAAGTACTCAAGAGATCTGCTCGTCTCTCTTCTACTATTCACTTCCATTAAAATGTAACTTTCACTGTTTAGATAATCCATCTTCTTTTTTTCACAACTATTTTCTCAGAATGTCAGTTTTACAATATTTTAATATGATGTGTGTGTGTGTGTGTGTTGGAGATTTAAGTTTTTCTAAGACCAAAGAATACAGTAGAATGTACAGTAATTGAAGACAGTGTGAAACATGAGTTAACTGAATAGAAAAACATAAATCTGTAGGCTTGCTTTGTAAGTTTTGACCTACCACCCACTCAGTGTGGCAGTGCACATTGTTGACTTTGTGGAAGTTAGATATGATCTACACAGGATGAATGTGTTGCTGTGACCCGTGGAGGTGGGACTGTATGATCAAGAATTAAATCACCCATGGTTTTCCATCAAATGGGAACATTTTATCATCATTAGAACATTAAAAAGTAAAGAAAATCTGTTTGGCAAAGTTTGCTTGTAGGGGGAAAGCTGGATTTAACCACAAAGGGAACAACAGCAAAAATGAAGCATCAGTGTTGGAATTAAAACTGTGTGAATTGTTTACTTCTCAGGACAACAAGTGTCTTTCCCTACAGTTGTGGGGAAAAGGAACATTTCAGACTGATGGTTAGCACAGAGAGGCACTACACAAAGCTCAAGATCTTAACTTGGAGAAATGAGTCTCAAATGAAGATCATGATGCTTCAAGAGGACAAAATTGCTCTTAAGGGAAAAGAAAGCTGTGGAGGGATTTTATGTCAGTTGCTTTTTTTGGTCAAAGTCAGGATATTGTTTTTATTGCCCAACCTGCAGAGTGATTTTTGTTGTTGCTTTAAAACAGCTTCTAAAATCCGTCTCCTTGCTTCAACTGTTAGATCTTGGTTTGCAGAAATCAGCTACAAGCCATGTTTGAAACTGCAGGATTTGGCTGAAGATGCTATGGAGCTGTCACTGGTGATCTTTGCAGGTCTGATGCAGTTGGCTCACAGGGTCTCTTTGCCATTAAGGGGTATTAAGAAATGAATCAATGCCTAGAAACAGTGCCAGTGAAATTACTAAAGAAGATAACCTTAGATCTAAGAAACCCTACAGAGTGGTGAAATGTTAGGTGCCACAAAGAAATTTGGTAATGATCCAAGAGAAAGGTCTGAGCCACCATTTCAAACAGACCTGTGGCTAATTCCTATAGCACGGAGGAAAGAAGGTGTGGCCAGCACTTTGCATAATTAGAAATCTTTTGAACAGCCCATCTGTAACCTTTTAAAACTGTGAGAAATATTTGTGCACACAGCCAGCTTCTGGTGAACTTTAAATTACAGCATTTGTTCTTGGGATAACCGTTGTGCTCCTGACTTGGAAATTTCACTGGTAGCGCCTCTTTGCAATTCATCCATGCAATCACCATGTAACAGTAAATAAAAGAAGAATTGCCTCCCAGCATAGCATCAGCAGAGATGGCTGTTCTTTATGTACTTCCCAGTGAACCACATGCACTATTTAGCAGAGAAAATACGTTTTAAAACCGCTTGCTCTTCAAAGCATTATTTGACTATTATTTGCTTTTAATTGCAAGAAATAGATGGCAGTTACTAGTTTGAAAAATTGCCTTGCCAGCACCTGCCAATGTCTTTCTGCTGCTGGCTTTAAAAAAATAAAGAAAAGCATTTTTGTTACATAGAAATCCACTTCTAGAAAATTAATGCCTCATAGATTTTCTATCAAGAGATGCACTTTCTCTGGGGAAAAAAAAAAAGGCTGACTTTCGTTAAGGACACAATAGAAAAGCAATCCCTAAAGTATCTGGTTGTTGAAAAATAAGGGAAAATAAATAATTCAACATAGAATTTAGACTTTCCAGTATATATTGGGTATTCAGCATCTGATTGCTGGTTTAAATGTCCCATGTTGTATATTAAGAGTCAAGACAAAGTTATGGCAGTTAACATCACGCAGATATTTTCAGAGTGTATGCAGGTAAGTAAAAGAATACACACAAGCTGCGCCAGGGGAGGTTTAGACTCGAGGTGAGGAGGAAATTCTTCACCGAGCGAGTCATTCATCATTGGAACGGGTTGCCCAGGGAGGTGGTTGAGTCATCGTCCCTGGAGGCGTTCAAGAGGAGATTGGACGTGGCACTTGGTGCCATGGTCTAGTCATGGGGTCTGTGTTTATAGGTTGGACTCGATGATCCTCGAGGTCCTTTCCAACCTAAGTTATACTGTGATACTGTGATATGTGAAAAAAATGTTTTTCATAGTCTCTATTAATTACTTCAAGTATTGTGTATATTTGTGGAAACAGAATTTTTAATTTCTTTCCTTTTATCTTCAAAATCAGTTACAGAATACAGAATTAACCGGGTTGGAAAATATCTTTGAGATCATTGAGTCCAATCTATCATCCAACACCACCCAATATCATCTAATCAACTAAACCATGGCACTAAGTGCCTCATACAGTCTCTTTTTAAACACCTCCAGTGACAGTGACTCAATGCTAATGTGTGTGAGTGACTTTTATGAATGTAAGGAGAAGCCACAGATAGAAAATGTGCATCTGAGCATTCTCTGGTAGAAAATATCACAGAATTGTTAGGGTTGGAGGGGACCCCAAGGATCTTCTAGTTCCAACTGCTTACCCGTATTGCTTTTTCCATGGCAAAAGTCTAGACACCCCTGGTGAAAAATCATCACTCTCTGACGTTAATTCCAGCCAAGCCTGATGCCAAAACTTGTTATTGCCTCTCTTGGCAGGCATACATCTATTCAGTTTTGCAGAACTAGAGATTTGATTATCTCCACTACACATGCAGACAAATAACTGTCAAAAGGCTGCAATGGGTCACCTAGTCACAGAATCACAGAGGTGTCAGCGTTGGAAGGGGCCTCAAAGATCATCCAGTTCCAAAACCCCTGCCATGGGCAGGGACACCCTCTGCTAGATACTAGAGCAGGTTGCCCAGAGCCACATCCAGCCTGGCCTTCAAACCATCCAGGGATGAGGCTTTCACCACTTCCCTGGGCAACCTGTTCCACTGTCTCACCACCCTTATGGTGAAGAACTTCTTCGTAATGCCTAATCTCAATCGCCCTTCCTCTAGTTTGGATCCATTCCCTCCAGTCCTATCACTAAAATCCTAAAAACTCCCTCACCAGCTTTCTTGTAGGACCCCTTAAGATTTTGGAAGGCCACAAGAAGGTCTCCTTGGAGCCTTCTCTTCTCCCGACTGAGCAATCCCAACTCCCAATGTTCTGCTTTCAAAACTCAAATACTTCAAGGAAAAGTTTTTTTGTCTGGAAAAAAAAAATCAAATTAGATTGAGAAACACTTTTAAAAGTACAATACTCCTTGGAAGGGATTGCATTTTTAGCTACTTAAAATAATACAAGCATGCAATTTCATAAATGAAGCACACAGAGATAAGCCTTCTGCTGCCCATACTGTTGTTCCCCAGAATGAGAATTCCTTGTCCTCATATTTGAAATAGAAATCAGCTAAAAGTGTGTATGTGGCAAAAAAAAGCAAACTGGCTCTCTCCATACTATAAACACCCTTTAAATAAATTATGTGTATTCAGATTAAAAATAAAAATAATCATTTGAATAAGAGGAGGCTATGTCTATAACTTCCTCTTCTTGTCTGTGGCTCTCTTTATATATTAATTGCTTGATTTTTAGGTGGGTTTTTTTTTGATGCACCAGTAAGGTTTGTTCCAATTGACAGTGAATGTACCATCAGAGACAGAGTTTTTAAAGTTAGCTTTTATCATCTGCTATTTTTAATTCTTTTGCATGATATCTATTGAAATTAGGAACAAGAGATAATACTCTCAAAAACCCCACCACGAGACCACAAAAACAACCAGGCAACAGCAAAACAAACAAACAAAATCAAACAAACCCCCAAAATAAACAAACAAAACACACACACACACACAAAAGCCAAAACACAATAGAAAGCATGTAATGATTTCAGGGCATTTCATGACACGAAACTCTGTTACTGGAGCTACATTCAATTCTTCACACAAGACAGGCTCAGAGAGTCTTTCCTTCATTCATACCTCACAATGGAAGTAAAATTATCTTCAAGAAAGATCTATCCTTTCTGATTTAAACATTCCAGTAGGAGAAAGTCCATTTGACTACCCAGCATTCAAGTATCAGAAAGCTAAATTTAACCTCAAACTCAAGTTATCACTCGTATCTCATCATATACCTGATATACAGATCCTTGTTAACTTTTTACTCTTGAATAAGAGCATGTCAGGCCATCAGCATGAGCAGTATAAAACATGACAGAGAATAAAAGAATTTAAGGAGGTGAAGTTAACCATTACAGCCTTTTGAGGGTTATAACTTCTTTCAAAATACAGAATTCATTCACAGAATTTATAGAATACCAGGCTGGAAGGGACTTCAGGAATCACCTAGTCTAACCTTTCAGGGTAAGAATATAGTTTAAATGAGGTGGCCCAGTGCCCTTTAAAACTCTCATGGCTTTGCCCTAGAAGGAAGTAATCTCATACTAGTATTGTCAGTAAAAAAAAATAAATCTCCAAATTCATACTTTAGCAACCCCACCCTGCATCTCAGCAGTACTTATTTTCTGAATTTCTTCTGAAATTACCTAATATTGAAGTTATACAGTACTAAAAGGATGTAGGAGGGAGAGGGAGATACTTCCTATTTCAGTCAGTTGTGCGTATGGTTGTATGCTATTACAACATGTACAGTAAAGCCTGTAGATGCTATTATGAGACAAGTGAAGGATGCCAAATGTCTAGTTTTAGTCATAATGATTCCCATTCTTAGTGAAGAAGTATTAAACATCTCTAAAGTTTCATTAGAAATTTATATTAAGAAATTAAAGCAGAAAAGGCTTGATGTAACTCTGCAGTAACATTTAATGAAACAATAGGTTATAAAAATTCAGAACAAATTGAGGACATTGAGACACTTGAATGCGTCCAGAGAAGGGCAACGATGCTGGTGAGAGGCCTCAAGCATTATTAGGAGAGGCTGAGGGAGCTGGGATTGTTTAGCCTGGAGAAGAGGAGACTCAGGGGAGACCTCATTGCCCTCTACAGCTACCTGAAAGAAGGTTGTAGACAGCTGGGGGTTGGTCTCTTCTTCCAGGCAACCAGCACCAGAACAAGAGGACACAGTCTCAAGATGCATCAGGGGAAGTTTAGGCTCTAGGCAAGGAGAAAGTTCTTCATAGAAAGAGTAATTGGCCATTGGCATGTGCTGCCCAGGGAGGTGGTGGAGTCCCTGTCCCTGGGACTCAAAAAAGGATTGGACATGACACTTGAAGCCATGGTTCAGCTGTTATGAGGTGTTAGGTGTTAAATAATAGGTTGGACTGGATGATCTCTGAGGTCTTTTCCAACTTGGTTGTTTCTATGATCTAAGATTATTCAGTTACTTCTAAACTTTATGAACTGTAGAATTCTGAAAAAACTAGGCAGCACCTACAGCTGGGACTTAAGAAACTGCAGGACATTGAAAATCAATGAACCATTCGAATTTATTTTTTTTTTTGTACAATCATGTGGAAATCATTATAGTGCTATTTTTGTGAGGTAAGACAGTGGCAATTAAGGAAAAGAAAGAAAATTCAACCCATGCAATTAAGCATAAAAGAGTGTTCAAGAGAACATCCCACTTTAGCACAAAATCAAAGTACGTTTGCTAATTATTGGAAATAGCAAGGAGGTGGGGTGCATTTATGTCCTGTTTTACATCTAAGTTTTATTTGTGCTTCTTGGCCTGTTATACACTACACTGAGCTAGCAATTAGTACCAGAAGTCAATAGGAGTGCTTGAAAACCTACTCATGGAATCTAAAAATAGAAACTGCAACTTCGCTTCTTTAGTGATATTTGAAAGTTTTTGCTTATAATGAGTGCTAGCAGCTGGGATAGAGAATGAAAATTACAGAAGCACAGAACTAGGTTGGAAAAGACCTCAGAGATCATCAAGTTCACCCTATTGCTTAATACCTAACACCTCATGACAGCTAAACCATGGCTTCAAGTGCCACATCCAATCCTTCTTTGAACACCTCCAGGGATGGTGACTCCACCACCTCCCTGGGCAGCACATTCCAATGGCCAATTACTCTTTCTGGGAAGAATTTTCTGCTCACCTAGAGCCTAAAGTTTCCCTGGTGCATCTTGAGACCGTGTCGTCTTGTTCTGCCACTGAGATAGCCTACCTAGCAGCAGGAACTTAGTTGCTTGTGTTTGACCAAACTGTTCAATGACCAATTTAGTAGATTAGGTTTTACATTTCATTAATCTTGAGGAAATGAGTTTCTATTTTACTCATCCATAAAAATGGATCAAAGTACCATGCCTTTCCTCTCAGGTAACATATCTCCTTTCCTAATGCAAAAAAAAAACCCAAAACCCAACAACAACAACAAAAATAACCACCAACCACCACACCCCAAAATTTCAAAAGGAAGAAGTAGAGGAATAGAAGAGGAGGCTCAGGTGAGACCTTATTCTCGCTACAACTACCTGAAGGGAGGTTGTAGCCAGGTGGGGGTTGGTCTCTTCTCCCAGGCAACCTATGACAGAACAGGAGGACACAGTCTCAAGCTGCACCAGAGGGGGTTTAGGCTTGAGGTGAGGAGAAATTCTTCACAGAAAGAGAGATTGACCATTGGAATGTGCTGCCCTGGGAGGCAGTGGAGTCACCATCACTGGAAGTCTTTAAAAAGAGACTGGATGAGGCACTTAGTGCCATTGTATAGTTGGTTAGATGGTGTTGGGTGATAGGTCTGATTTGATGATCTTGAAGGTCTTTTCTAACCTGGGTAATTCTGTATTTCTGTATTCTGTAAGTACAGAAAAGTCTGATTCTAACCTAGCTCACGGCATAATAACCTATTCCAAGTTCTGCATCTACTCTAAATAGCTGACTGTATTTTACCCTGGGCTTGAATTCAAATATAAACAGAATTAGGTGGTTTTGGAAAGTGGGGAGAAATATTTCTCAGCACAGAATGCGTTTTATGAATGCAGTTCCTAATTTAGGTAAAAGCAGGATGTATCAGTTCCCACTCTCTAGATTTTAATAAGTGATTTGTGTCTCTCTTTTGTTTTAGCCTCTATTGAAGAATTAATAATATTTGCTAAATAAATAAATTAAAAGTAAGTATTCACATATTTAGCAACTGCATATACTAGATTATATTTGGGTGTTCCGATTTATGTATTTTTAATCTCAGGAAAAGGTGAATTAGAACTGTTCTTTTAAATATTTGATTTGGTAGTAATAATCAAATTGTTTGTGAAAGGAAAGGAAACATACAAATGAAATAATCTAAAATTAGATTGCTCTTTTTTAAAACATATTTCAAACCTGTTGAATGCAAAACAAATGCAAAATTTATCTCATTTGCAAAAAAATAAATCCTGGAGTACTTCAATATTAATGAATTGATCTGGTCATCAGGAAGTCCAGGTATTTTCAGTTTTATTGGCACATAATTCTACAAATCTTTGTTCTCAGCATTTCTAACCTACTTTTTATTCATGGATCAGGAAAGGAAAGCAAACTTTCATTTTTTTTGTATGTTCACAAGAAGCTTTAAAGCTGAAAAGAAAAAAAAAAATGGATCATGCCTGTATCTGAAGAAGAGGCCTCAGCTTTCTAAAACTGGCTTGTGCGGGCAATGATAATGTTAATTTCCTTTATTTTTATTAAATTTAAGAGTTTACAAAAGACTTTGGAACAAATATATACAAAAATGTGCATTGTCAGGATTTCTATTTTACCTTGAAGTTTATTGGTTTGATTTGGTTTGGTTTTATTAAGAAAAACAGACAACCTGTGCTTAGTTGAATGTAAAATCCAGTTGAAGGTTTCTGTTTGCATTCCTATGCATCGTGTCTCTTTCAAGCTCTTAAGCAGGACTTTTCAAGTTGATGAAAATACAACTACTTTATAGAATCATAGAATTGTCAGGGTTGAAAGGGACTACAAACATCATTTAGTTCCAACCCCCGTGCCATGGGCAGGGACCCCTCACACTAGATCAGATTGCTGGATCAGGCCACATCCAGCCTGGCCTTAAAAACCTCCAGGGATGGGACTTCTGCAACTTCCCTGGGCAACCTGTTCCAGTGTTTTGTGCTATGTTCCATTATCCTAACTTTTCCACTCTAAAACTCTTATATTTAACATTTTCTGTTGAATGCAAGTAATATAAAAAAAAAAAAATAAATTAGAAAACTAGAGATATTAACATTAACTCCTCAGAAAGAAAATACTCTGAATTTACTGCAATGCATTTAATATTGTGTGAATAGCTTTATTTTCTCCAAGAATATGGCATCTGGATCTAAAGAAGCGGATGTAGGCAAAAAAAAAAAAAAAAAATGTTCAAAATGATAGACACCTTGTAAACCCATATTGCATCCGAGCACCAATCTGACTATAAATGTGGAGATGGAGAACTTCAGGTTTGAGCCCTGCTGTTCACTATAAAGTCCTGCCATCTGCTTTGCAAATATTGGAAGGAAGCATGTTAAGACTCTTTGATGTATGGAGATGCAGCTGACTCTGTGCAGGAGAAGCAGAGAGAGATGTGGCACAACTCTGTGACATGATGTGTGCCAAAGCAGTCTTCACACCACTGAAAATCAAGCCACAGATTTGATGGTTGGAACAACTTCAGAGCAGTGTACAGGTTTTATCTCCTTGGTTCTACACAGTGGAGTTTTCTAAGATTTTGAAATACTTTGGAACAGTTTACACATCTTCAGCTTTTAGACAGAATCTATACGATCTCCAGTCACTTCAGGAATGAATTTGCTTCTCTGTGCTGTGAAAAAGGAAAGAGAAAGATTGAGAAGAGTATGTAATTCTGTGAGGAAATGAGTTCTTTTAACTTTACACACATCATTGATGGTACAGGTGAATAATAAGCGAGGCCTAAGTCCTTTCCCTGACCAATATTAAAGAAATGTCAGGGCTTCCTGCAAGTACCAATCTTCTTTTGATATATTCTCCAGTGACATCATAATTTGGATATCCCTCTTGCCTTCACACCATGGATTTACTTAACTCTGTTGCAACAAGGTCCAAAAAATAAGCTTCTTTAAAATTAGACAATTACATTACAGTCACTGCGGCACCTTTGGAAAGACACACCTCCCTTCCAATAACTGCTCTGTAATATGCTGTGACTTACATAGAATCATAGAATTGTTAGGGTTGGAAGGGACCTCAAGGAACATCTAGTTCCAACCCCCTGCCATGGGCTGGGACACCTCACACTAGATCAGGTTGCTCAGAGCCACATCCAGCCTGGCCTTAAAAACCTCCAGGAATGAGGCTTCTACCACCTCCTTGGGCAACCTGTTCCAGTGTCTCACCACTCTCACAGTGAAGAATTTCTTCCTAACATCCAATCTCAATCTACCCATTTCTATTTTTTTTTTTCCCATTCTTCCTAGTCCTATCATTACCTGACACCCTAAAAAGTCCCTCCCCAGCTTTCTTGTAGGCCCCTTTCAGATACTGGAAGACCACAATTAGGTCTCTGTGGAGCTTTCTCTTCTCCAGACTGAATAGCCCTAACTCCCTTAGTCTGTCCTCATAGGAGAGGAGCTCCAGCCCTCTGTTCATCCTCGTGGCCCTTCTCTGAACATGTTCCAACATATCCAGATCCTTCTTGTAGTAGGGGCTCCAGAACTGGATGCAGTACTTCAGGTGGGGTCTCACCAGAGAAGAGGAGGAGGATCACCACAGTGAAAGTAAGAGTCTTTATCTAACTGTCTTCTTAGCATTTTTTGATTCAGAGGCCTGGGGGGAGAAGTGACATCATGGACCAGGAACTGAAGTTGAACCTGTAAACCTGTACCAGCCACTCCCAGGGCAGTTTCAAAGTTTGTTTTAACCTATGTATTTGTCACATTATGAAAAAAGAGAATCACTTCTTTCCAAACTCCAAAGTTGAGTCACAATGGTTTGTGGACGCACTTCCTTCATCAACCCTACCCCTTTCAGACAGCCTACGGTGTGTTCCAAAATCACCAGAGCTTACACCAAGACCCAGGGTCAGCATAAACTATTCATAGACAGAGGAAAAAATAATTTCTGGGCTGTAGGTCCCTATATGGAGCAATTTTTTTTTTTTTTCTGAGTGATTTTGTCCAGGTTTCTGAAGGCACCATCAGACCATAATGGCCAATATCACTGTCTCCAGACTTGTCTCTTAGCTATATCTCAGATATGTATCTCAGATGTTTGACATAGCTTGTTTTCCACGTGGACCTCTTGTATATACTCTGTAGCAAATCTCCAGTCCTATATCAAGTTCCGTCTCCTAAGTGGACTTTGGAAACATGTTGTAGCCTTGTTTCAAGGGTATGTTTCTATGGCCCTATTACCACTCCCTCCTGAACGAACTCTCCTGGAAGGACTCCAGATCTGGTTCATCACTTCCATAATTATATCCATTACTGCGTTAATCACATTCAGTACCATTGGGACTGCTTCCCTTTGTTGAGATCACTGTCTGGAGTCTTACTCAGCTTTTGGCTCTCCATCCATCAGGGAGAACACCACCCTTGTTAATCCCTGACAAATGCTGGCATCAGGACTCTACGACAGACTAAGAAAGTAAGGAGAATTTATCAAGATATGACACTCAAGAGTGGTCACTCAAAACAGCTGTGTTCTTGGTGAAGAAGTTTTGACCTTACAGAGCAAGAATTTCAGCAAAGAAGGTCACAGCCTTTCAAGTCCTGTTTATTAGACATCCCACAAGACTGAGTGTTGCCTGTCCTCATTTTCAGCTAACTGATCTTGACAGAAAGATACATCAAAACTTTTTTTTCAAAGTGAGTTTCAAAAGTACCTATGGTTTAAAACATTTCTTAAGCCCTGTAAGCTTCTGTCTACCTACTGCCTTTATTATAACCCGTTGAAAGTCATGCATTATGGGTTTTCTGAAATCCGACCAGCCAAAGATTGCTTTAGAGAGTGTCTAAGGCAAGAAGACTTTCTTAAACTTACATTACTGGTGAGTTCACATAATTTGTGAACTGTGCCGCTTCTGGATGTGAGAAGCATAGTGACACATTTAATTCCTAAACTACCTCCCATGCATAGGCAGCAAAGAGAGTTATGAAAGACAGCTATTCTATATTTCTGTATTCAGAACTGGAAGTACATTTTCCTTGCAGTTAATAGAAAACTATGGAAGGTCAGTTACTTGAGAGCATGGTTGAAGACAAGGCTGGAACTAGGGCTGAAGTGTCATCAAATATGATATAATCTTCATTATCTCTTTATATTGCCCAATAAGCAAATGTCTTACATTTTTACACAAGTGCCACAGCCAACAATGTCCTGAGCTGTGATATAAGCATCTTGGTATTTACCTGGTAATTACCAAAGGTGTTGTCATAGCAAGGGACTGAGGAGAGAAAAACTAGTGAGAGAAAGGGAAGGAATAGGACAGTTTTATCTGCAGAGGGAATAAGGACCCTGTTTCTTATCACAGCTTTGGGTTGAGATTGAATGTTCTGACCATAACTATATGCAGAGTCCCGCAGTAATGTTTCACTTAGAACAGTCCTCTTGGCTAGCATGCCAGCATATGTGGACCTTTAGTAGCCCAATGAATAGGAAACATCCTGGATACAGGCAGCCTTTCCAAAGAGGGAATCTTTATAAGAATTACTTAATGGGACATGTAATCTTAAATGTGAAAAGGTCCAAGAATAGTGTATTCCAGGGAATGGCCTGATCTCAAATGAGGGGGCAGGGGTACAGTACTCATAAATGCTGGTGGTTTGTGCTTTGTATATCCTCCTCAGCTTTACTCATGAAACCCCCAAGCATATTCAAAGAAGAAAATGCAAGACCCTTGTGGAATTTGGCTACAGGGCTGCAAATTGTGGATCCTAATGAAAATTTCATTCATTCTTTTAATTTGTAGATGGGTAAATTAAACAAAGGTGCATTACTCCTCCAATTTTATTGCAGCAAGGAAAAGAAGAGAAATAAAGCAAAATCTTATGTGGATCTTTTTTTGTTGTTGTTGGGCTGGATTGGTGGGGTTTTGGTTTTGGGTTTTTGGGTTTGTTTGGTTTGGGTTTTTTTTTGTTTGTGGTTTTTTTTTTTTTTTTTCCTCCTATTCCTCTTGAAATATCTTCTATGAAGAAAAAAAAAAACAACAAAAAGCAACCAGTCATGGATGTACAGACATAGATTTGTCATATGCACTGATATAAACCTCATCAATGAGGGGCAATGATGTAATGACTTTCATGGCTAAAACAAATTTTCCTTCTGCTGCAATCAGTCTACTGGAATTCTAGCTTGACTAGCCTGACCAGCTCTGTCAGTTTTTCCATCTTATAAATATGTATATATTTATACACACCTATATTTACCAGGGCCTACAATTCAGCCAGTAAAATTAAATTCAGATAGAAACTTAAATGGCACTTTTTTGTTGTTGTTGTTGGCATTTCATCCTACGGAGCTTGCCCTCAGACATGTTGCCTATTTCAGTCATGAAGCAACCAATATTTAAAATTGGATTTAAAATTCCATCTTTTCATTCTGTCCCAGTGATTGTGTCATTCCAACTTAGTTTCCAGCTAATTAATAGCAAGTCATTTGTAATGAGAATGTTTTCTCTCATTCCAATTAAAAACTTGATAACTAAAAGTAAATAAAGTTCAAGCAATCAACACACCATTTCATTTTGCAAAGCTCATGGTGATTAGTAGTGAATCAGATGGATATTTATGGGTAGCAGTGACATTAACAGAACAAAAGTATCATTACAGTAGCATAAAATACGACAAAATCCTTTAGTTGGAAGAGCTTCCAAAGAGATTTTGAGGTCACTGCATTAGAAAAAA
This sequence comes from Melanerpes formicivorus, assembly GCF_026170545.1. Taxonomy (NCBI): domain Eukaryota; kingdom Metazoa; phylum Chordata; class Aves; order Piciformes; family Picidae; genus Melanerpes; species Melanerpes formicivorus. The sequence continues at coordinate 14,932 of NW_027142505.1, forward strand.
AAGAGAAAAAAAAAAAAAAAAGAGTAAGATAAAGATAATATTTGCATACTTCAAATCATTGTTGTTCCCTATCCATGTCAGTCATCACAGTCAATGAACATGCAAATCTTCCCAGACATCAGTCTGACATGCTGTGCCTGGGCCAAATCAGTTGCTGAGTTAGCGTTAAAGGTAATGGAGTCTGCAGCTTGAAAAGAGAGCTCCTTCTTAAGTTGAAGTTAAAAATAATGCTGATAACAACACAAAAAAATCATATTTTTATTTGAAAGCTGGGAGAATTTGTAAGAAAGTAGAAAATACTGTATTCAGCACTTCTCTGACACTGACTATGAAAGGTGACAGCCTCAGCAGCTGTAGGTGGGGTGTAATTAGGCTTATTATCCACATTTTACAGATGGAAATCTGAAACATATAGCAATCAAAAGCTACACAATACAAAGAGATGACAGCGCATTTTATCTCAGATAAAAGAACTTCCACTGTCTTTAAGATGAATTATTTGTATCTCACAGTGAATAAAATAAAATAAAATAAAATAAAATAAAATAAAATAAAATAAAATAAAATAAATAAAATAAAATAAAATAAAATAAAAAGAGCTTTCTGCTTGCACAGCATTCAGCCCTTCACTAAATCCTCTGGCAGTTTACACTGCCATTCAAGCAAGTCTTCTTTAATTTATCAGCTATAACCAAACTAGACTGTTAAAGACACTTTAGATAGGTTTTATGTGTTATAGCTTAAATGAGGTAATCAACAGGGGTTCCCTCTAGAGTCTGGGTATCCCACAGAGCTGAATTCCTAAGGAGTGAGTAATTGAAAGTTCTTTTCTGTCTGGTGGATATAGGTGCGAGAAAAGGCAACTAAAGTGCTTTGTGATTCAGTTAGTGTGGGAAGATGTGTTCTGTAACCTTAATGAACCAATTAAGGAGACCTCTGAAAAGGAGGAGAGAGTGTCTAGCTGTATTTTTAAGGAAAGGTGGTGCTAGATAGTAAGACAACTAGAGAACACACTGAAGTTGTACTAGACATCTATGTACATCTATGTATGTATCTGTGGCATTTTAGAGGGAAAAGGGAAAGCAAAAATACTTAAAACATTGGAAGATATTCTTACAGTTTCACTTCTTAAGTGTTCGGCATGTCTATTCATAGTTTTCCTGCTTGACCAAAAGCACAGATGTTCTTTACTGTTGTTACAAGAAGAAAGGAGGGAGGGGAGAGGGGGGGCAAGAAAGGGAAAATAGGGGTTAAATATTGTACTACTTCTGGGAAGCTGCAGAAGACACAAAGTATTGGAGATGCTGCTCATAAGTTTCTTTCTAAATTCCTCTGACATTTGATCTCTAGCTTTCAGATGACTTTCGGTTGCTGGTTTTTGGTTTCCAAACGTGGTGGAACACTGAAACCAATTGCCCAGGAGGGTGATTGAAGCCTCATCCCTGGAGATACTCAACATGAGGCTCAACATGGCTCTGGACAACCTGATCTAGGTGAGGATGCCCCTGATGATTGCTGAGGGCATTGGATTTAGATGACATTTAGAGGTGCCTTCCAACCCGAATCATTCTACGATTCTACGAAAGATTGCAAATAAAAAGGTACATGATTTATTACATGATTTGAATGACATGATTTAACTTTCTAATATGGATAGACACTGAATATAAGGTAGATGGGCACACAGGTTTCAGCTTCTTTCAAAATGCTTCTACCTTTCTAAAACCAAATGTATAGTTGAAAGGTTGCACAAGGACATTTTTAGTGAATAAAACCACCATTCACTGGCAGGTATGCATTGTTACTAAAAAACTATGCACAGAAAATGTCTTATGCTTTTCAGATACAATTTTGATTCTGGATAATTCTGCCTTTTTTGGTGCCCTTGTAATACAAACATAAATAACATTCAAATTTAGTTAAATTACTACAATTAATTTAATGTAAATATAAATGTAATTAGTGTAATGTAAATAAAATATACTTAATTTAATGTAAATATAAATGTAATTAATGTAATGTAAATAAAATATACTTAATGTAAATATATATGTAATTAATTAAGAAATAGAAATAATTTCATTAATACAGATATGAAATAGAAATAGAAGAAATAATTAACAGAAATATATAAATATAAATTCAAATTTAACTAAGTGCTTCTGTTAATATTTAGTAACATATTTGTCATGATGTTTCTCTATAAAAAGTGTGTTCAAATTAATGTCAGGTGAGCTTGATGTCACTAAGCACCTAGGGAAATGCTTAGTTTTTGCATAGAGAGAAAGAAAGACCAGGCAGGGATGCATTTTAACAAGAATTTTGGAAATCTGATATAAGAATTTCCAAATGATGATCTTTTGTAGTCATAGGAAAATTAATAGTGAATACTGGAAGAAACCTTATCTTTGCATTGGATCAGATAATTGGACAATTAGAACAGTTAAAAAGCTACACAAGACTAATGTCAGGGGAACAACATACTAAATCTCAGAAAGAGACAGCTTTTAAGACCAACTTTTAGTTACCTCTTTGGATATCAGCAAATGAGATCTGTCTTTGGACTTCCTGTATTAACTAATATTTAGTGAGTACATCAACGATCCCACCAGAAAACTAAAATCTGAAATCTTACTCATATATGCTCTCAATATAATTTAATATAACATATGCTAGATGTGGTCTTACCAGAGGAGAGTAGAGGGGGAGAAGAACTTCCCTTGACCTGCAGGACATACTCTTCCTAACGCACCCCAGAATACCATTGGCTTTCTTGGGCATGAGGGTGCACTGCAGGCTCCTTGTGAACTTGCTGATGAAGAACTTGAACAAGCCTGGACCCAGTCCTGACCCCTGGGTAGCATCACTAACCACAAGCCTCAACTGGACTCCTCACCATTGATCACGACCCTCTGGACTCTGCCATTTAGCCAGTTCTCAATCCATCTCACAGTCCACTCTTCTAACCCCAAATTCCTGATCTTGCCTACAAGGATGTTATGGGAGTCAAAAGCCTTGCAGAAGAGAAGGTAGACAACATCCACTCTTCTCCCTCTGTCTCCCCATTTAATCACACCATCACAGAAGGCTTTCAGATTAGTCAAATATGATTTTCTCTTGGTAAATCCATGCTAACTATTCCTGACAACCTTCTTTTCTTCCATGGGCTTAGAGAAGACCTCCAGGTTCAGCTGATCCATCACCTTCCCAGGGATGGAAGTAAAGCTGACTGGTCTGGAATTTCCTGGGTCCTCCTTCCTGCTCTTTTTGAAGACCAGAGCGACATTGGCTTTCCTCCAGTCCTCAGGTACCTCAGTATTAGAGAGAAATTCTCTTTTATTTCTAATCCTATTCCAATTATTGTAGCCCTAAATATAGGACTGGGGACTTTTTTCTTTTTGCTTACTGGTTGAGAGTATGGTCTCAAAGCAGATGTTTCTAATGATTGGTGGATTGTTTGTTAAATAGGAGATCTATTAGTTTTCAAAGAATTGTATCCAACGTTCTGATTGCTCTAGCTTGGCAAGGATTTTCAAAGTATCTGAACAAGCATGATTCTTAACTGCCTGTATTTTTTTTTTAAGTATCAAGCTCAAACATGTGCTCAAAGTACTCAATCAACAATGACATAACTTGTGACAGGTTATATATCATATCTAGAGCTACCTATCTATCATGTATTCTCATGTCTGTTAGCACAGATCCACTTCAAGGCCCAGGTACTCACCTAACATCTACTTAGGAGTGTGTTCTTGCAGAGAACTTACTGTCCATTGTAAACAATTTTAGTGCCTAAAATCCTGATTTTTGTTGTAGAAATTCACAGTCATTGTCTCAGTGCAAATGCAGTGAATAATGACTGCTGGAACAATAATCATCACTCTGTCTAATCCTTAAAATTTAATGGAATGGGTTTACATACATTTGTTTTCCCTCCAAAACATAGGCCACTACTGTGCACAGTACTTAGTACCTCTTTTCCATTCCATTATCAATGCAAACTACTTAATATGTACAGCTCTGCTAAAAATGTTAAATTAAATGGAGACCTGTGATTTACCAGCTTTGAGGACTATCCAAATAAATCCATTGAAAACCAAATTGTAGATAATGTTTTTTTTTAACCCCTGAAAAGTTGAGGTTTTTAATAAAATCCCAAGGACTGCAATAACTGCACAGATGTTTCTGCTAGCAAGATCACTGGAGTTAGAGTAAAACTAGTCTGGCAACATTCAATAAGAAAATATTTATTTAAAATTCATATCTTAAAATGCTACAACTATGAATTAGTGAATTTTCATGAGTCATAAGACACAGGTAGTTAAGCACAACTACTGCCTTTTATACCTAAAATAATGCTGCTGATGAAATTCAATGGCTTGACAGGGAGCACCACAAAAGAAGCAGTACTGGAGCTGATGGGATTACAAATAAGGTGCCTTGAATTTGTGCATCCTTCATTAACACATGTGTGATTCCCTGGTTGGTTTTGTTGTTTTCTCTTTTTGTTCACCCAAGACTTTCTGTATAGCTGCTGGTTGTCATTTAGTGTTCTATATCCAAATATCTGCTTGAACTAAAAGACAGGTGTAGCATCTCTGGATGACAGTACTACTACACAGATACTGTCTTTTCCTTCTGTTGTAGCCTAGGACTGAGATCTATAAACCTGGTCTTCCTCTCTGTCATGAGAAACTGTGCCAGGGAGGTTTGTTATTCTTCAGCAGATAGTAGCTGTTACATGTGATCATGGCCAAAGGGAAAGAGTTTATGCAACTATTTATTGGGATCTGGGAATGACACATTTTCAAAAGTACCTAGAATCAAACTACAGTTTCCTAGGCTAAATGCTTACTTGGACTGAAGGGGAATTCTGCCAGAATATAGTACAGAAGCTCAGTGCAGAAGCAGGTTGAGGGAAGTGATTCTTCCCCTCTACTCCACTCTGCTGAGACCCCAGCTGGAGTACCATGCCCCTATTACAAGAATGGTCTGGACATGCTGAAACATGTCCAGAGAAGGGGCATGAAGATGATCAGAGGGCTGGAGCTCCTCTCCTATGAGGACAGACTGAGGGAGTTGGGGCTGTTCAGTTTGGAGAAGAGAAGGCTCTGAGGAGACCTAATTGTGGCCTTCCAGTATCTGAAGGGGGCCTACAAGAAAGCTGGGGAGGGACTTTTTAGGGTGCCAGGTAGTGGTAAGACTAAAGGTAATGGAGCAAAACTAGGAGTGGGTAGGTTGAGCATGGATGTTAGGAAGAAGTTCTTCAGCATGAGGGTGGTGAGACACTGGAACAGGATGCTCAGGGAGGTGGTGGAAGCCTCATCCCTGGATGTTTTTAAGGCCAGGCTAGATGTGGCTCTGAACAACCTGATGTAGTGTGAGGTGTCCCTGCCCATGGCAGGGGCATTGGAACTAGAGGTTCCCTTCCAATCCTAACAATTATATGATTCTATGATTCTGGGGAAAATACAAAAATAATCTTTTCCTCATACCAATTTATTTCATGAAGTCTCAGGACACAGAAGGCCTCTTAAAGGTCTTGATGCTGTTGACTGAAAAAAGCAAGTTCCTAACAATATTACAAATACTCACAAAAATCAAATAACATTGAAAAAAATTGTAAACATACTAACAGCCAAAGATGGATATTTCTGGAATCATGTTCAGTGAAGATTGCCTGATCATAAAGCAAATCTCTTCCTTTTGGAACATTGTCTAGACATATCTAACCATATCAACACCAAGTAGATAAAATGCATAATGTCCTACCTCAGTGTCAGTGAAAAATGAGAAATGATAGATTAGAAATACCTCTGAGATACACAAATAAGTGTTTCTGTACCACTATCAAAGATGACTTCACAGAGAAAATGAGATATTAGAAAACAACAAAGAAATAGCATTAAAAAGGTGGTTTTTTTTAGAAATAAAGGTGCCATCAAAACTTTATCTTCTGGGATTTATATAATAAAAAAGGAGTAAGACAATTTTGCCAAGAATGGACATTTCAATGAATCTTCCAAAAGCAGCAAAAGAAATGCAAAATATTAGATTTTTTTTTTTTTTAATTTGGATACCTCCTTTTAAAGTAACCTATGATATATTATTGAAAGGGAACAAAAGGAATGTAGAGGAATTGCAATTTACAGATGTGATTTTTTTTTTATGTAGTCTGAGTGAATGCATCACTCAATGCAAAGGTACTGAGGACAGAACTCTGCAAAAATCGCTAAGACTTTTCTTCTAATAATGGAAATCTTCCACATGAATTCTTTTCATACAGGCTTTTCCTCAGATGGTATTTGATGTGGTTTTATTTATCATAAGAAAAGCAGTATTCAAACTCTACTTTATATTGCTCTCTATATCCAGGTCTGATATAAATACACAGAATAAGGTCCTCCTGCTTCAGATACTGACATTCATGCAAAACCACACTTGTCAGCTTTGATGCAGGAACACAAACATAATCTTTTCTGTAAGTTTAATTTTAGCAGGGATTATATCATAAATTCTCCTATTTCCTACTTGTCACATAGGAAAAAAACAAACCATAAACCACTATTGCATACAAAGACTGAATAATAGCAAACAGATAATGTTGCTCCATTCCTCTTGGATATATTTAGTTATCACTACTTTTTTCTTTTCTTTTCTTTTCTTTTCTTTTCTTTTCTTTTCTTTTCTTTTCTTTTCTTTTCTTTTCTTTTCTTTTCTTTTCTTTTCTTTTCTTTTCTTTTCTTTTCTTTTCTTTTCTTTTCTTTTCTTTTCTTTTCTTTTTTTTTCTTTTCTTTTCTTTTCTTTTCTTTTCTTTTCTTTTCTTTTCTTTTCTTTTCTTTTTATAAGAGTCTCTGATGGTCTGAACAAGAACAAAACATTAAATAAACACAAATATTTCTGATTTTATGTGAACAGAAGGATTTTTTATTCTTTTTTAGATACTGGATATAGCATAGCAATATGAAAACCAGAAACTTCCTCCAACCACTATAAACCTTAGTGAAGTGGTAGATCTAAATTTTTATAACAGATTCCACACCTATTGCAAATATGTCAAGTCATTCACTTAAATTTATTTCTTAAATCTGAAGTTTAAGAAGTGCTGAGATAATTACTTGCATGATTGGTTTATTAATCATCTCATTAATTTCCATGATACATCGACTGAATATTTAGCACCTTAATCTGAAATAGAAAGGACACATCAAAAGAAGAGAACATGCTGTATAAGTATCCCTGTGTGTGGAAAAAAATACCTAAAAGTGTTTTTTCATCAGAAAAAAAAAAAAATTACTGTTAGAAGGTTAAAAAAAAAAAAGCATTAGAACATAAGCAAAGGTTTGAATCTAAAAGGTGAACACTTGCAGAAAACTCTTAAGAATAAAGAAAAGTCAAAGATGTGGGGGAAACAGTATGCAAGGGAAAGAAATGCAAAGAGAATGAAAGGATAGTTTTACTTATGTCCTTAATGATCAACAACCTTGAAATAGACAAAGTAAGAAACAAATGTAATGGAGGAAGCAGGAGGGACGAACAGCAAGTCCTTATGTAGCATTAACAAATGACAAATCCTTTCCAAAAGAGGAAAATGAGACATCCGTGTGGAAACTGAAAGTACAGTTGCATTCTTTTCTGTTAAGTCTCAAACAAAAGATATTTGCTGGGAGCAGTACCTCCAGCATGCTTTAGCTGGGCTATAAACTACAATATTCCAAACTAATTCATCTTATAATCAAAAAGTATATGCACAAACCACAAAAAAAATACAGATCTACTGCACCTCCAAATTTACTAATACCAGCCACTACCTGCACACACCATATTTTGCCATACACTCACAGGTCATTGTCAGGAACAGGAGGTTTCATCGAAACCTGAACATTCCAGTTATATTCAAGAATATTTAGCTATTTCACCATTCCTGAAATAATTTTAAAACCTCACTTTCCAACCATAGTGATTTCATTTTAAGCCATTGTGATGTGTTTAAATTCCCGCCACAAACATTAACTTTACCAGACCAGCCCAGTTGGAAGCAAATGAAAGCTGTATTTACAGGCAAAACTACAATCTACAATTGAATGCAATAAATATGTACAAAACATACAGGATTTACAGTATTTACAGATATTTACAATTAATAAACAGCACAAGGATCCCCCTGCTCAATGACCAGGGGAAGAAATCAGCTTCTCCTCTTTCTATCTACCGAGACTTCCCTGTACAAAAGGGAGAAGAGAGCAGAGAAAGTTGCTGTTAGGTTTAACAAAAAACAATGCATCCAAGGTCAAGCAGAAGCAAGTTACTGAAGAAGCAAAAAGAGAAGAGAGAATTATTTTGGTACAACCAATTTAAATTTCTTATCTCTCCTATGGTATTATTTAGAATTATCTTTATTTTCCTTTTTACACCCAATAGTGATTTGTTTATGTTTTGCTACTTTTCTGCTCAAGATCTGTGAAAAATTTTAAAAGCATAGCCTAAAACTACCACAGTCATCTTGACTAAAACCACATATAATTTCTTCTCCAGGATATACAAAGGTGTTTTGTTGCTCTCTGTGAACAGGACTATGCATGCAAGCACAGCAAATGAGGCTTTCTTTATGATTAGTAGCTGTGTCTGGTTTTATCAAAAGCTTTTTGTGGCTAATTGTTCTCATCACCACCCATGCCAGTGACCAGGAACACAAACCAGTCAAATTAATTTCTTTCATCTAACAGTGCATGTCAATGTATGATGCAGTGAGAAGCTACACCTTCTTTCACAGCTTGTGAACTGCACAGCTTTCTGTGGTCATTCTGCTGATAGTCAGCCTCCTAGGTGCCAAGTTATGTGATAGAAGTCTAGTCCCTGAACACATAGAAGCACATGGGCAGCTGAGGGGAACTTGTTTGGTTCAGTTGAATCTGCTGATGGAGGTTCAATACCATGCTGCCATCATGCCAGCTTCAAAATAAATAAAATAGCTGGAGCAAAGTATCATAGAATCATAGAATTGTTAGGGTTGGAAAGGATCTCAAGGATCATCCAGTTCCAACCCCCCCTATCATGGGCAGGGACACCTCATTCTAGATCAGGTTGCCCAGTGCCACGTCCAACCTGGCCTTTAAAGCCACCAGAGATGAGGCTTCCACCACCTCCCTGGGCAACCTGCGCCACTATCTCACCACCCTCCTGGGGAAGAACTTCATCCTAACATTCAAGATGAATCTACTAATTTCTATTTAATTTTTCCATTCCCCCACAGTCCTATCACTCCCTGACACCCTAAAAATTCCCTCCCCAGCTTTCTTGTAGTCCCCTTCAGATACTGGAAGGTCACAATAAGGTCTCCTCAGAGCCTTTTCTTCTCCAAACCAAACAGCCCCAACTCCCTCAGTCTGTCCTAATACTAGAGGAGCTCCAGCCCTCTGATCATCTTCATGCCCCTTCTCTGGACATACTCCAGCACATCCAGATTCTTTCTGTGATAGGGGCTCCAGAACTGGATTTCTGCTTTTCCCCTTCCCTTTTCCTGCTGCCCAGGCAAAGCAGAGCAAGCTGCGGCTTCTTGCCAGGTCAAATCAGACCCACGTAGCCCCCACAGGTTTTGTCTTTTTCTCCAATTGCAGTAACTGAGATACACTTGAAGTACTTGTGTGAATAATAGGGCTCATTACCACAAGGTAATAGGACAAAGCATTGTCACAAATAACTAGGTACTTTTTAAACCTCGATTTTTATGTAATTTTGTATTTTCCCTTAACATAAACATTGTAGTTTTGAAACAAATATCAACACCAAAGACATTTTAGCTCCCCACCCCCCGTAAACAGCACATTGTCTCTGCTAAGTAACAAAATACTGGAGCCCAGTGGAATACAGCCTATAAAAACATTTTAAACAAAAATGATTAGAGGTCTGCTCCTGTATGTAGTGTATAGGTGGATTTACTGAGGCTAGAACACTGTTTCACGAACCTGTAAATGTCTAGTGAGCCTGGATTTCAGCAGGCACAGATTATACATTTCAAGGAAGAAATAAAGTACCAGAAACTAGTATGCTGCTGTTCCTGAGCCAGATCTAGCTTTGTCACCTGACCTTATGTGGCCTTCTCTATCCTGAAATTCATTATGGGCTGTTGCTCTTCTCACCTTGATCAAAAGTTTGTAGAGGCTTTGATGCATGACCTGAACTGTAAAGAATTACCAGGTCTAAACTGGGTGACAGCAGCACCCAGCAACTTGGCAAAGCTGCTAATAAAAAGCTGAAAAACAGCTAAACATTTCTAAGTGTGATAGCAATACTAATCACACGTGGTAGAAGATGACCATGATAAGCAAAGGTGGGAAAGAGTGAGAAGCTGCTGTTTGACGCATTTGTTTTCTTTTCTAGACCTCCCTTTTCCTTTGTAAGGTTTTTCAAGGACACTGCTGCATGGAGACCTTTTTGAAGGGCTGTATGTCAGAGCTAAAAGCATAGATGCAGGGAATGCAAGATGGACTCCTTAGCACTACCACAATTTTCTGTGAAGCAAGCCTTGGGCTCAGTGATGACACAGTTTCCTGTTTTGTTGCTGTTGTAGTTTTTAAGAAGGGCAGTGGGAAAGCCCCTTGGAATGCGGACACGACTGAGTGCTCCAGCAAAAGGAACCAGTTTTAGGGAGCATATGGACAAGGTCACGAGACTTCTTAATGTCATAGTCTGTGATATTCAGCAGTGAAGTTTGCTGAAAGTTGGCAGTTTCACAAGCTATGAATAAGAAATTCCACTTGCCCACACTGCCACAATATCTGAACAGCCTGTTCTATATATTTCTCCAGTCCTTTGTACTGCCAGATGCCATACACATTATTTTTGCAAAAAAATATATTCTTTTTATAGAGGTGTTTCCCATATTCTGGCAGAGTTAATTGCAATACAACATTCATATTTATTTAGAACTTGGTTTTCTGTATTTTTGTGCTTTTTGTGTGTGTTTGTTGCTGATTAATTTTAAAGCATGGTAAAGTTGAGGGTTTGTTTCTTTCTTCATCATGTTGCTTTTATTTCCATACATAAGTAGTTAACATGGGGCTTAATGTATTTTTGTGTACCAGTTAGACAATGTATGTATCAGCAGAACTAAAACAAGTTCCAGTGAAATGTTCTTCTAACACAATAACATGATATGTCAAAATTATTTAAGTGTACTGGAAATAGGACATGTTCACCAGTTTTTAAATTAAATGCTCCAAAATGGAAGATCCTGTGGCTTAACAGATGATGGATTTATTAATACCTTTTTTTGACTCACTTAATCAGATTTGTTGCTCTTACAGAATGGTTTAATTTTATCTTTCCTGTATTGAAGTAAATGTAACAGTTTCCACCATGCTGCCTAAGCTGAGTCAATAGAATTTTTATAGAACTGTTTTAAGCAACAAGTTTCTGCCTTTCTGCAGTTTATCCTGCAAAGGTGTTTATTTTCTTGTATAAATACAGCACAATTTGGATTTATGCTTGCCTTATCCTGTAAGTGGCTTCATTACCGAAGGTCCCACATGCAAAGATATGTAGTTGAGCTTTGGAAGACAAAGATGATAATAATGTTTTCTCCCACTACAAAGTCTTTCACAAACTCTTCTATCCATGCATGTATCTCACACATTAATGTCATACACGTTAATTGAAACTTTTTGCATTAACACGAATTTCTCAGCAGGAATTTTATTTAGGCTAGAAACATCCATGTTTCATTTAATATCTGTGTTATTAGTGTGGAATTAACTCATCAGAAGATGTATAAACAATGAACAAGTGATTCACAGATAGCATAGTGTTGGAAGGGACACACAAAGATCACCTTGTCTGACCCCGCTTCAGCAAGAAGGGACACCTCCAATTAGATCAGGCTGCCCAGGGCCACATCAAGTCTGATACTGAATTTCTTCAGGGAAAGGGCTTCAACCACATACCTATTGTAAATAAAATTCATTTTCACATCAATTTTCTAACATTCAAATTCATAGTTATTTGAATGTAGCAATCCTAGAATACTTATGTTAAACAGTATCATCAATTTGAGCTTTATAAGGAGTTTTCATATTAAGATATTAAAATACTAATTATTAAATTTTCAGTTAATTATTTGATACATAGGGGAAAAGCAACATTTTTTTTTTCCCTTTTTGATGTGACTATGTTTTTTTTTCTTCTATTTGAACAGTTGCAATTATAGCCTTTGTAAAATTCTATAATTATTTTTTAGAGCTAAGCCCTCAAACTAACCTCTTCATTTGACTCAGTTAAAGGTCTTTTGTTTAATTTTTGCAATTACCTTAAAGCACCATCTGTCTATATCCCTAACATAGCAATATTATCCAAGCAGTAGATCAGAAAGTACTAAATAAAGGCATTACTGAGATCTCCTGCCTGAACAAAACACTGTTTTGTAAAGTTGGGAGCTTCATTTTTTTGCTGTCGGTTGCTGAGAAAGTGTGGTAGATATTCTGATTCTTCATTCTTGATTCTCAAAATGAGAACATGAAGACAAGGTCAACATGGTGAAAGAGCTTGCTTTAGTTTTGAGAGAGGCTGTCAGCCTAATAATTGAGGGCCCACCCAAATGGATACATCTGAACCTATGAATCTCACAGCCCTTGCAACTGGTTAGTCTTCTCTCTCTTTATTTTTTTGTTTTCTCTTTCTTTCTCTTCTTGTTTTCTCTTCTTGTTTTGTCTTATTTTTTTATCTTCTTTGTTTCTTTCTCTTTTATATTTTTTTTTTAATTACAACAACAGCAACACCATCACCAACAAAAACAGCAAACAAAACAAAACAAACCCAACCAGACAAAAACACACAAGAAAAGGACATCTCCCTTCATAATCCAGAGATGGAAACAATTTTTACACTTCATTGGTACTAAAATGTTTATAGTTTTCCTTCCATCCTCATTCAGTCTTTCAAACTATGAGTTTTCATGCCCATTCTACACCTTGTTTAGCAACTTTCTTTGCAACACATCATATGTAATGTGGTGAAAAGTTATACCTTGAAAATTGTATTCGGTTTTCCCCAAGGTCCTCCATCATTGCCAAACAGTTACTGCTTATAGAATAATGTGACACAAAAGTAAGGAAAAAAAGTCTTAGTATAAGTTCTGATTTTAATTTAACTTATTCTTAAAGCATAGACAGATTTAAATCTTAAAGATTACAGAGTTTTGGAAAATGTCTGTACAAAATTTATTGTCTGTTTATATATACTTTATCTAACCTGATAGCCTTTTCCTGCAAAACCACAATTCTTTGGATCTTTAGACTAAGAAAATGCTTTTGTCTCACTTTTTTTTGTTGTTGTGTTTTTTGGTTTGTTTAGTTGGTTGTTGTTTTTTTTATTTATTTATTTTTTAATATATATATATTTATCAGGTGACAAGGCTGAGCAAGAGACCTATATTTGTGACCGTTACTCTCACAAGAGTTTCTGTCTGAACTTACTGATTGTGGGTTTGACAGAGCCTTGCCACAGCTTGCCCAGAGAATCTCCATCCTTGGAGATATTCAAAAGCTTTTTGGACACAGTTCTGGGCAACATGTTCATTGGTGATCCTGTTTGAGCATGTAGGTTGGGCAACATGATCTCAGAGGCCCTTTCCAACATCAACTGTTCCATAATTCTGTGAGTATGTCTGTAGTAACTTTTTCTAAGTCAGGTAGAACATTAGCTTGGATTTGCTGATCAGTTCCCTCAAACCTTTACAGTATTTTTTTTTCCCCCCTCTGATATCCTGTTCAATATTTTCCTTGAGAAGAGAAATTGAATGAAAGAAACCTGTAATGAACAAGAATAAATTAAAAGCCCATTATGGTAGTAAGTTCTGAAGAGAGAAAAGGATAGTGCAAAATCCAGGTAGGTTCTTCCATTTGCAAAGTCTTTGCTGGAAACTGCATTTTGAAAGGACTGAACTAGGACTGATGATAAAAAACTTATGCCAGTCATAGCAGTCCTAAAGTGAAACCTTTAGAGTGTCTGGCTTTGTTGTCTCTTTTTCTTTTCATTTTTATTTAATGGCAAAGGTAAAGGTCTTAATATTTCATTATTGAGTAGGAGAATAGGGTTTAGGGGTTTTTCACAAGTATAGAATTTTTCATAAATTCTTAGTCTAAATGTCGGCTGATCCATGTTTCTATCAGCAACTAGGAAATGAGGTCAGAAGGATAAACTAGCCACAGTCACTCATATGACTCTTTCAGTCCCCCACTCTTATTTTTTTCTGTCCTTCAGCACATTGCAAATTCAGGTATGGTATAATGCCATCCCTCATCTAACATATTCCAAATGTCTCAGTGCTCCCAGATACTTATCTACTTAGGTTTGCTTTATTATTCACTATCCTTGTTTTACTGCTTCCTTCTGCTCTAATTCCTCTTCAGAAATCCCCTGCTAACAATACAAAAATACTGCTATCACAGAATCACAGAATCACAGAATCAATTACTCACTATCACAGAATCAATTACTTTGTCTTTGTCCAAAACAGTTTAATGACTTTTTCTATATTACAAATATTTGAATCATACATAAAACCACACACTGGGCAGAATGCAATTCAATTTGATCTATTCCTCCCATCACAAGTTGGTAGTATTTACATTTTCAGTGCTAAAGCCACATTTCTGCTTTAATTTTCTTTAATTTTCTTCACTGTGTCCAGTTCTGGGCTCCTCAATTTCAGAAGGACATTGAGATACTTGAACATGGCCAGAGAAGAGCAATGAGGCTGGTGAGAGGTCTCAAGCACAAGCCCTATGAGGAGAGGCTGAGGAAGCAGGGGTTATTTAGCCTGGAGAAAAGGAAGCTCAGGGGAGACTTTATTGCTCTCTACAACTGCCTGAAAGGAGGTTGTAGACAGGTGGGGATTGGTCTCTTCTCCCAGGCAATCAGCACCAGAACAAGAGGACACAGGCTCAAGCTGCACCAGGGGAAGTTTAGGCTCAAGGTGAGCAAAAAGTTCTTCCCAGAAAGAGTAATTGGCCATTGGAATGTGCTGCCCAGGGAGGTGGTGGAGTTCCCATCCCTGGAGGTGTTCAAAAAAGGATTGGAAGTGGCTCTTGAAGCCATGGTTTAGTTGTCATGAGGTCTTAAGTATTGGGTGATGGGTTGAACTTGATGATCTCTGAGGTCTTTTCCAACCTGGTTGGTTCTATGATTCTATGATAAGTTTGGAGAGATGATTCATGTGAAACTCAAATATATTAACTGTAAATATTATACATAAACATGCAGTTACACATTTAAACAATTTCTCTGTTGATTTCACTCTTTTTTTTTTTTAATACATATTCAAAAACCTCTGAAAAGAATGAAGTTTTCCACAGTGACAAGTTTTCAAGAAAAAGAATATGATGTGGGGTCCCCTGTTCTTACCAGACAATGAAACTGAAGTCCTGTACTGTCTATGGAATATCTGTTCTACACATTCGGACAGATGTGTTGTTTTGGTTTTTGTCATACTTAGAAATGGAGAACACAGTAAACTATAAGCTGGGCTTAATATCCTCATATGAAGTGACCAAGATGTGATGTGTGCAAAATTCAACATAAACTAAAACCAAAAAAAAACCTAAGAAAGTAAATAAAAGCCCCAGTGCATGACAGAAAATGGCATAATTTTTGCAAGGAATGGGAGGAAACAGTGCAATTGACAAAAGTGTTTTAATAAAAGGGGTTGAGAAAGATGCAGTCTCCATCAATGGGAAGAATGGGAAATGTCTGAAAATGATCAGAATTCACTGTTAATGGAAAATGCTGGAAAAAAAAAAAAAAGAAGAGAGTGGTGAAACCCTGGAATGGGTTGTCCAGGGAGGTGGTCGAGGCCCCGTCCCTGGAGGTGTTTAAGACCAGGCTGGATGAGGCTCTGTCCAGCCTGATCTAGTGTGGGGTGTCTGTGCCCATGGCAGGGGGGTTGGAACTAGATGATCCTTGTGGTCCCTTCCAACCCTGAATGATGCTATGATACTATGATACTATGTTTTTAGTTGATGTGCTAATGCAAAATAATTTAAGGAACAAGGTGTTGAGTATACAGGCGGTTGTTCTGTAGAGGTGAGTGACATGTCAGTGACTGAAACCTCTGGTAGGATTCAGTTTCACCTACCAACTTGAGACTTAGACTATCCACACAACATTCACTTACTTCCTTTGAATCTTTACACCTTATTAAGCAGGCACATCATAAAACCTGTTAGAGTATTAGATCTTTCTCTTTTGCCTGATTATGACAGGGATGTGTTGGTTTCTTTGAGGTGTATGTAAGCTAATATAGTTAAAAATGTGAGCAAAACTAGTAGTGTTCAAACAACCTCATTATTGTGGAATAATTACCCTCTGCGGTCTTCTGGTTGAGATAAAACAGAAGAGAGCACAGCAGGTTATTTTAGTTTTGTAGTACTTATGTCAAATATTTAGCTATTATTGTTGATTGCCCCCTTAGAAATAGCCAGGAACTGTTATCCTGTGACATATTTCTATGGTTGTTCTCCTGTAGAACATACGCTTGTGATTTTAAACCTTGGACAGAGAAAAACCTGGGTTTCTGCCTGTTCCAGTATCATTCCTCCTTCAGACTGTACACAGAACTGTGATGTGTGCCAGTACTTGCTCTGGTGATGAGCTTTGGAGCACAGTTTGTGCATGTTTTTAAGAACTGGAAGATATAGCCATGTATAGTGTAGAGCCAAATGTCACTTGAAACCTCTTATATGACTGAGGCTTCCCCTGCAATGAAATACCATGTAGAAGAGATTTTGGAAACTATTTCCAAACCCCTCTTTTGATACCAGTGAAGTACAGAAAAATCATTGCAAAATCCCAGGAGCCTAGGAAGAGAAAATACACATAAATTGTCAACAAAGAAAAGTAGTACAGTCATTGAAATACAGGACTTATAGGTATATATCCTGGGATGAATGAATGTCCAGCAGGTCCAGGGAAGTTCTTGTCCCCCTCCACTCTGCCCTGATGAGACCACACCTGCAATGCTGTGTCCAGTTTTGGGCTTCCCAGCTCAAGAAAGACAGAAACCTGCTGGAGAGAATCCAATGGAGAGCCATGAGGATGATTAGGGGACTTGAGCATCTCCCCTGAGAAGAGAGACTGAGAGCCCTGTGGCTGTTTAGTTTTGAGAAGAGAAGACTGAGAGGTGATCTCATCAATGTTTATAAATAACCGAGGGGTGCGTGTCAAGTGGAGGGCGCCAAGCTCTTTTTGATGGTGCAGTAATAAGACAGTAATAAGACAAGGAACAGGTACAAGCTTGAACATAGAAAATTTCATCTCAACATGAGAAGAAACTTTACAGTGAGGAGGATGGAGCCCTGGAACAGGCTTCCCAGAGGGGTTGTGCACTCTCCTTCTCTGATGATTTTCAAAACCCACCCGGATGCATTTGTGTATGGACTACCCTAAGTGATCCTACTTTGGCAGCGGGTTTGGACTGAATGATCTCTAGAGATCCCTTCCAGCCTCTTGTTCTTTGATATTAAAAAAATATCATAACCAGTTAGAGTGTACTTTAAAAAGAAAGTCATTCTGTTTATTAGACATGAAAAATGGGAATCTGAAGAGAAACATCCAGTAGCTGAAAATTTCTGTGTGCTAAATCCTTTGTTCATTCTATGATAAAATTAGATCTTTCATGACGACAGCTGTCCCTTTATACATATGTAAACACTCAAGTGTTATTGTCACAGAATTGCCAAACAATGAAATAATGCTCTTCCCACCATGAGTTCCTGCCTGTGATGTGGTCACAGGAACAATTTTGAATATGGAAGACTTTTATGCTTATGTATAGAAATAAATAAGCCTTCTTTATTTTCCTTTTCTTTCCTTTGTCTGAGTATGCCTTTCTCTCTACTCTTCCTCATATTCCCTATTGGTTCATATCTCTGCAAGTATCTCTGTAGAACTAACTCCCATGGCATTCTGACTGTGTCACATATATTAAGAGCTGGCAATTACAGCTGACAGAAAGTCCTCCATAAGACTTCTGAACAAAATGATAGGGGTTTCTTATTAAAAACTATTGGAAACCAATTTTTTTTTCTCCCCTGAAAATAGAAGCTGCAAAAGATAACATTTTCAGCCTTCATATTCTTGAAACATATTCTAAATTAAAAAAAAAAAAAAAAAGAAAGAAAGAAAGAAAGAAAGAAAGAAAGAAAGAAAGAAAGAAAGAAAGAAAGAAAGAAAGAAAGAAAGAAAGAAAGAAAGAAAGAAAGGAAAGAAAGAAAGAAAGAAAGAAAGAAAGAAGGAAAGAAAGAAAGAAAGAGAGAAAAAGAAAGAAAGAAAGAAAGAAGGAAAGAAAGAAAGAGAGAAAAAGAAAGAAAGAAAGAAAAAGAAAGAAAGAGAGAAAAAAGAAAGAAAGAAAGAGAGAAAAGAGAAAGAAAGAAAGAAAGAAAGAAAGAAAGAAAGAAAGAAAGAAAGAAAGAAAGAAAGAGAAAGAAAGAGAAAGAAAGAAAGAGAGAAAAAGAAAGAAAGAAAGAAAGAGAGAAAAAGAAAGAAAGAAAGAGAGAAAAAGAAAGAAAGAAAGAAAAAGAAAGAAAGAGAGAAAAAGAAAGAAAGAAAGAGAGAAAAAGAAAGAAAGAAAGAAAGAAAGAAAGAAAGAAAGAAAGAAAGAAAGAAAGAAAGAAAGAAAGAAAGAAAGAGAGAAAGAGAGAAAGAGAGAAAGAAAGAAAGAAAGAAAGAAAGAAAGAAAGAAAGAAAGAAAGAAAGAAAGAAAGAGAAAAAGAGAAAAAGAAAAGAAAGAAAAGAAAGAAAGAAAGAAAGAAAGAAAGAAAGAAAGAAAGAAAGAAAGAAAGAAAGAAAGAAAGAAAGAAAGAAAGAAAGAAAGAAAGAAAGAAAGAAAGAAAGAAACAAACAAAGAAAGAAAGAAAGAAAGAAACAAAGAAAGAAAGAAAAGAAAATAAAAAATCACAGCATCACAGAATGTTAGGGTCTGGAAGAGACCTCAAAAGATCATCCAGACCAACCCACCTGCCAGAGCAGGAGCACCTACACCAGATCACACAGGAACACATTCAGGCAAGTTTTGAATACCTCCAGAGAGGGAGACTCCACAACCCCCCTCGGTAGCCTGCTGCACTGCTCTGTCACCCTCACGGGGAAAAATTTTTTCATCATATTTAAGTGAAACTTCCTATGCCTCAACTTCCACCCATTGCCTCTTTTCCTGTCATTGGGCACCACCAAGCAGAGCCTGGCTCCATCCTCTGAGCACTCACCCTTCACATATTTATAAACATTGGTGAGGTCACCTCTCAGTCTCCTCTTCTCCAAGCTAAAGAGCCCTCAGCTCCCTCAGTCTCTTCTCGTATGGAAGATGTTCCACTCCCTTAATCATCCTCATGGCTCTGGGCTGGACTCTTTCAAGTAGTTATTCTTAGCAGTACTTTCAAGAAGTGATTTCCCTACATGCTTAACCAATGACATATGGCATATGTTTGTTTCCTTTTTTTTTTTTTTTTTTTTTTTTTTTGCAACAATTTAACATTCTTGATGTCTAATTCTTTGTCATTGGTCCCATGTTGTAGGGTTGCACTTTCCCCCCCTTCCCCCATCAATCAGAGATTCATTCCCAGAATGGAGATTTGCCCCCAGAATAAACCACCAGATGAGCTTAGAAAGTCTGGAAGCAAAAATGAAGCTATATTTACAAAAGGTGAACTAAATATGAAATTATATAAGGTGATAAGACATGTATAAAATATATTTACATGCATTTACCACTCAACAACCCCAGAAACACTGCCTTATACAAAGTGAGCTCTTCTCTCCACCTCTTTGTATATAAAAAGCAATAGCTTCCCCTCCCACCGGTCCCCCTGTGCAAGGGAAAGACAGAGAAAGCAGAGAGTCTTCTGCTGCATAGCCATAACAAGAACCTCAGCCAAGGTCATCAAAGCCAAGCAAAAACTAAAGCCAAAGCACCAGCCAGAGTGAAGAAGAGAAGACAGAGAATTATCTGTGCTTTCAGATATATAGAAAATTACAGAACCAATGAAATGAAATAATTTTATCACTATTTACTTTGCTCAGCCACTTAGAAAAAATCATTCAGCCCCTTAACTGAAAGGGGGCTGGAAAGATCTAATTCTTATTTACAATCAAGCATAGCTTATAACGGTAACATCCTGCCACGTATTGTCAGGGGAAGACAAGCCATCAAGAGATACAGTTATTCCTCAGATAAGAAGAAAAACAAATTACCTTGTTTTTTACTGTCTTTACCCATGTCACATTATCACAGTATCACAGAACATTAGAGATTGGAAGGGACCTCAAGAGATCATTGAGTCTAACCCCCCCTTGCCAGAGCAGAATCACTTAGGGTAGTCCACACAGGAATGCATCCAGGTGGGTTTTGAAAGTGTCCAGAGAAGGGTACTGCACAAGCTCTCTGGGCAGCCTGTTCCAGTGTTCCATCCTCCTCACTGTAAAGAAGTTTGTCCTCGTGTTGAGGTGAAATCTATGTTAAAGCTTGAACCTGTTGTTTCTTGTCTTACTAGTGCACACTAGCAAAAATATCTTAGCCCACTCCACTTGACACCCACCCCTCAGATATTTATAGACATTGATGAGATCCCCTCTCAGTCTCCTCTTCTCTAGACTGAAGAGCCCCAGGGATCTCAATCTCTCTCCAATTTAACTTGAGTTTGTACAACATAGGCATTGCTTTCTGTGCTATGCCATACCAGCTCCTAAGGGATCAAAACTTTGGCAAACAGTCGATTACACCTATGCTAATAAATAAATGAATGACCTTAAAATGGGGGGGGAATTAGCTCAAATGGTAGTGTGCTCATTTAGCATGTGAGGGGTAGCGGGATTGATGCCTGCGTTCTCCAGTTTTTTTTAGTGACTAAGGAAGAGGAGAATGCTGAGGTGCTCAATGCCTGCTTAGCCTCAGTCTTTAGCACTGGATCCAGCAGTTCCCTGGACACCCAGCCTCATGAACTAGGAGTCAGGGAGGGAAATCAGAATGAGGTAATCACAATAAATGAGGAAGTGGTCAGTGAGCTGCTGCACTGCTTAGACGCACACATCTATGGGGCCAGATGGGCTAGACACAAGGGTGCTGAGGGAGTTGGCAGATGTGGTTGCCAAGCCACTATCCGTTATTTACCTGAAGTCCTGGCTAACCGGGGAGGTGCCAATGGACTGGCAAGTAGCAAATGTAAAGCCCATCTACAACAGAGGAAGAAAGGATGATATGGGAAACTATAGAACTATCAGTCTGACCTCAGTACCAGGGAAGGTCATGGAACAGATCATCTCACAGATCATTACACAACATACAGAGAACAACCAGAGAATCAGGCCCAGTCAGCACAAGTCCTGCCTTACCAACCTGATCTCCTTCTATGACAGGGTGACCCAACTGTTGGAAGAGGGAAAGGCTGTGGATATTGTCTACCTAGATTTCTGAAAAGCCTTTGGCACCATTTCCCACAGAATTCTCATGGACAAACTGGCTGCTTGTGGGTTGGCTGAGCACACACTTTGCTGGATAAAGCCATAGCTGTGTGAACAGCCCAGAGAGTGGTGGTCAATGGAGTTAAATCCAGCAGGCAACTGGTCACAAGTGGTGTTCCTTAGGGTTCAGTGTTGAGACCTCTTCTGTTTAACATCTTTATTGATGACCTTGATGAAGACAGAGAGAGTATCAGAAGTAAGTTTGCAGATGACACCAAACTAGGTGGAGTGTTGATCTGCAGCAGGGTAGGGAGGCTCTACAGAGGGACTTGGATATATTGGATCCATGGGCCAATGTTAACAGAATGAGCTTCAAGAAGGCCAAATGCCAGGTTCTGCACTTGGATCACAACAATCCTAAGCTGTCTGGCAGAAAGGGACCTGGGGGTTCTAATGGACAAGCAACTGACTATGAGTAAGCAGGGTGCCCAGGTGGCCAAGAAAGAAAATGGCATCCTGGCTTGTATCAGAAATGCTGTGTCCAGCAGGAGTAGGGAGGTGATTGTCCCCTTGTCCAGTTTTGGGCACCACAATATGGGAGAGAGGTTGAGTTGCTGGAACAAAGCAGAAGAGGCCAATGAACCTGGGTAAGGGCCTGGAGAATAAATCTGATAAGGAGCGACTGAAGGAGCTGGGGATGGTTGGTTTGAAAAAGAGGAGGCTGAGGGGAGACCTCATTGCTGTCTATAACTACCTGAAAGGAGGTTGTGGAGAGGCTGGTGCTGGTCACTTCTCACAAGTAATTAGTGATAGAACAAGAGGAAATGGCCTCAAGGTATGACTGGGTAGGTTTAGACTGGACATTAGGAAACGTTTTTTTCACAGCAAGAGTGGCCAGGCATTGGAAAGGGCTGCCCAGGAAGGTGGTGGAGTCACCAACCCTGGATGTGTTGAAATGTGGTTTGGATGTGGTTCTTGGGGATATGGTTTAGGGGTGAACCTTATAGAGTAGGGTTATCAGTTGGACTTTTTGATCTTGAGGGTCTTTTCCAACCTGAATGTTTCTGTGATTCTGCAATTCTGTGATCTTAGTCTCTCTTCATAGGGGAGATGAATGTCTCATCAGATAAGGTTGAAATAGTTCTTTTTACTTCCTGACTTGGGTAACTTTCATGTATTTTTTGAATGACTGGCAGGTCATTTACCTGCTTTGAAGAAGAAGACAAAAAAAAAAAAATAAGGCAAGCAATAAACTACAATAATTTATTAAAAATATAAAACCATTTCCATCTATTTATCAATTTATTCTATTCTATTGCTTTCCCAGATTTTTAAACTCTTGTATGAGTTATGAATACAAGCACAGTGAGACCTCATCTCTGCATTTCCTTGTGGGTGACTGAGTCAAAGTCTCTCCACTGGCCTGACTTATGAAAGCTGTGGTATTGTTAGTGATCAATTCTATGGCCTAAGGAACATAAATTCAAAATTAAGAATGGAAGGACAAAAGAGCAAACTAGCAAGCACAGGCTGTTGTTACTAAAGTATTCAAGCTGAAAGGGTTCACATTTCATGGTTATTTACAACAGTTTTGCTTCTGTCACAGAACAATTACTCAGTAAATTTGAAACTGTTTTTCCCTTCATATGGATCACAAAACAGGTTAGTTATGGTTTATTTTCTCTTTCTATTTCAAAGTAACATTTTTTTGGGGAAAATTTTGCATATTTTGAAAACAAATTCATGCCCCCTTTCTGTCATTTCCTTTCTTTTTTTTGATCCTAATAAATATTTTATAATCACACAAAATATTAATGTATTGATGATGAGTTACAGTCTCTCACTGCTGGAGTAATTCTCATTTGTCCTTATAAAGTCTGTTTGTAAAATCAAAACCAGTGAGGCAAATTATTATTAATAGTGTGTTGCCTCTACCAATTTTATAATGAAACTGAATTTAAAATTTGATTAGGAGTCAATTATCTTGCTCAGGGTAGGGTATTTAATTTAAAAGTGGCTTTTTGTGATCCAATCTGCTAACGTTCCATTCTCCTGCCTAGGGTAACCACGTGGCTGAAGCCAGTAAACAGGACACTTATCCATCTAGGGAATCCAAAATTGATAATTCATCCATATATGTAGAAAGCTGTAAAGAAGTAAAACCAAACTGTTACTGTTTGGAGGTGCCCCTGATCAAGAAGTGACTTCTGAGAGATCAAAAATGGCACCAAGAAATATGATGGCATTACGGATCACTAGCATGAATAGTAGCATTTTAAAACGATATTTCCAGAAGGTTATTATTTCACAAGGCATTTCCATATGGAGATGATGTTGCTGCTAGCAGAGTGAAATCTAAAATTCATTATATAATTGGAAGTGTTTTAGTGATTTCAGTAAGCAGTAGGTAAGCCATCACCCTTTGTAATAATCCTTCTACCAAGTAAAAAGTTCTGTGCATGCTCTTCTTACACAGAAGAAAAAAAAAATTGACAGCTTCAGTTTCTTCAAAAAATAACAGGAATCCTTTTCTTTTTTTCTTCCCTAGTTTTGTTCTATGCAATTAAATATCTCCATAGTTACATACTGAGATTTAATTTGGAATAGTACAAAAGCCCCAAACCCTCTCTGTGTTGAGAAAATATTACCCCTTATTTTGTTACATCTAAAACGGAAATACAAGAATATAATGTGATTGTCACTGTGGTCAACTTGCGTCTCATCTGTCTCCCTAAAATGACTTTAGTTTACTGAACAGGCACTTGTTTCCAAGATGATCTGCATTACAGAGCTTGGAGTCAGCCAGGTGTGTCTAGTGAGAGTCTAAGATTTCATAGAAAATTCATCATGAGTGTGTGCAGAACAGGAAGTTTTCAGAGAGATGATCTGTTTTGTGTAAAAGTTAAAATCTTATAATAAAGACATTTAAAGGGGCATTGTGGTGGTTTCAGCCTTAACTGGGACTCAAGAGCTCAGATGGGGGCAAGGCTGAGAATCCCTCCTGCACTTCACCCTCCTCTTTTCCAATAGAGAGGAAAAGAAAGGCAAGGAGCAAATCCACCAAGAAATTATTTGGATTTGGCTTGGAAGTAGAGAGGTAAAGAATTTTCTTTAAACAATACATATATATACAAATACAAAACCAGTCTCTTTGAAGAGGCATGGATGTATCAGGGAGGACCATGTGGCAGAGAAGCAGGGAGCCAGCAGTCCTCTCATCCAGGCAAAGGCAGGGGCCAAGAGAGCTAATGGCTTCAGTGTCCTCCTTTTTATAGGTTTCTGGACAGGGAGGGGAACAGACTAACTCAGTTTCCCAGGGAGAAATGCCCCTGCAGGGAGGGCAATGCTCTCACAAGCCCTCCCCCCAACCCTGCTTCCAGGATGGGCATAACCCATCACAACCATTTTGAACAGCCAATAGATCATGGTAACTTTTTTTTTTTTTTTTTTTTTAATATTCACCAGTAATGATTCTGCTTTCTGTTCTTTCAGACTCATTTTATTTCCTCAGAACTTTTCCACACAATAAATTTGCACTATGTGTCCTTGGGTTTGCACTTACCAGTGGGGTCTGAGGATACCTCCAGTTTCCAGCTACCCCAGCTGTAGCTCAAATACACAAGCTTCACTTTCCTCCAAGAATTTTTCTGGTTCCTAGAGCTAAGTCCTGGGTTCACAGCTCCCATTATGGCAGTCAACTTCTCTGACAATATTTTCAGTGAACATTTTGTTCTGTTCAGTGCCTCTCACCTTCTAACAAGGCCACCTGTATGGCTGCTCACATCAACCTCATTTTATCTGTTTAGTTATGCCTGAATGTAAGCACTTCACGGATATACAGTTCATCATTTTCATTAGTGTTTGCTCTTTCATAACCTAACATAGAATCTTAAGATGTTTTAGGACATCCTGTTATTTGAATAAATAAAACCTGGAGGTTTTTAAGGCCAAGCTGGATGTGGCTCTGAGCAACCTGATCTAGTATGGAGGGACCCTGCCCATGGCAGGGGGGTTGGAACTAGATGATCCTTGAGGTCCCTTCCAACCCTGACAATTCTATGATTCTGTCATTCCATGAATATGTAGACTCAGATTTGGTTTCTAAACACTAGAATTTATGGACTGATTTTTTTTCATCCTAAAAATCTAACATGTTGTAACACCTCACTGCGCAAAATAGTAGTGTGATTCATTCAGCATATTCTTTCCTGATATTTGGGGAGTAGGAGGTTGATTGCTTGTTTAATGGATCTTCAAACATTTCACATATAAATCTTTAATTTCTTGTCTTTTTTCCCCCTGTTTGTTGCTATACTAACTTCTTCCAAAAGCATCTACTGCTTGCTCTCTATACACCTCCTCCCCATTCCTTGCAACAAAATTCTGGGTAAACAAGAAGTGAGCAGTATATGAAATGTGCAGCATGACACCAGTAAAATACCTTGTACTGGATGGCTCCTCAGAGTACCTGAATGATAAATATGATTCACCTTTATACTCTATATACTTAATGACTTACAGCTTCAGACTTTGGTGAAGCACTGACTGATATCAATAGTTGTTCTATACTCCTTTCTCCTGTGTTCTCATAAGAAACATGATGATAAGTCCCAATGCAAAGTGATATTCCTCTATCCAAAATCTGGGGACAGGAAAACTAAGCTGGGACTCTAGACATTCCCTGAAAAATATGTATATTTGGAAGGGGGGTGTCTGGGGAGTGCGTGGAACCTGTCTGGATCAGCAGAAGTCTTAGGTTAAGGGAAAAACTTAAAAGGTCTACAACTCATAGCAGCTGAAGTTAAATGAGAACTGTTCATGTCAGCAAGTGGTAGCCTGTCTTCAAAGAGCATGACTACTTGCACTGATATTGATATGAGATGATGACCCAAGAGAGTATCCATTCCTGAGGGTTTGTAATTATAAGTGATGAAGATGTTGTAATATCTACTGATGTACTGTATGTGGTTAACCTCAAAAGACCCTGAGTATGGGGCAGTGTAAAATCAGACAATAGGTAGAAGACATCACAATTAATGAAGACAAATCAATCCTGTGAATTAGAAAGGCCTTGAATTTAGCTCTCCTAAGGGAGTAATCTACCACTTACTATGCTGTTATCTGCCACCCATTTTAAGCTAATGTCTGCCTTGGATTCCTGTTGATTTGCTACAGGTTTGATCAGAAATTCTATTTCAGTAATGAGAAAACTATAAGTGTCATCCAGACATGGTTTAGTGAGCAGCTTCTCTTTTGGCAAATCAACACCATTAAGGGGACATTTTTATTTCAAATTATCTAATCAGCTTCAGTCACCTTTCTCCTGACCAATTACAGAGAAAGATTTTTCTCAGGATGGCAGAGTAGTATTCTTTTCTGAACAATTTTTTTTCTGTGCTAATCAGAGAGAGTCATACAAAAGATATTTTCTCATAAGATCTTAATTATCACAGAATTACAAAGAATCACAGAGTGGCAAAGGGTTGGAAAGGACCTCTGAAGATCACTTAGTTCAACACCCCTATAATATACTACTATATACATATTGCTACATACACTATTAGACATAGTTAGGGATAATTATACTGCATCCATAATAGCACCCACAAAGGATATTACATTTTTCATACACAAAGTACATTTCCTGTCTTGCAGAGTATTAGTATTTAAAACCACAATTTTTTCAACTCTTTGACTCCTGTTGTTATGCTTCATTCTTATTAATCCAGAGAAGTAAGTTTGAGGATTGTCAGTGACAGTAACATAGCAACTTAAAAACCAAGAGGCTTATTTTTGATTCAATAATATCACAACAAACTTCTACATCAATGAGAAAAAAAGAAGTCATGCTCTCATTAATATCTCTGTTGAATGGAAGAAATCTTGGAACTGCTAGAATTTGACATATATCTGTAAGTAGACTAAATAGTTCATGCAGGTATTGAAGATCTTTAACTAATCTATTCCCCACTGAGTTTGACCCTGATTTTGTGTCCTCAGGATGAATCCTGTTGCTCTGCATGTCCTCTCTGGCCAAGTTTGATTATACTCTGGAGATGCATAAGAAATTAGCAATATGTTTTGTATAGGAATGGAGCTGCTGATCTCTCCCAGAGCTGATGTGGAAGTTTAACTCTTAGTAACTTGGAAAAGAATTTATCTGAGGTGATTTTTGCATACTTTCATCACAATTAGTTGTCAATCCTGCTTGGTATAACTAGGTATGATGAAAAAGTTTTCACTGCAGAATTAAGGTTTCTACACTGTACTTTGGTGATCTGAGCTAAACAGGTTTTATTATTTATTTTTTTCTCATGGTCATTTTTGCTTTCTGACATTTTCATGTGGGGACTCTACATTGAGATTCTCTTCAGCTAACACACCAATGGAGAAAAATTGTACTAGCTTTTATTTCTGCCCACTTTGAACTAAATCTTAAGACCATAGCTCAATTTTCATCTGTTGTATTTGTTAAAGAGACAAAAATCCCATACATTTTAAACCTCAGTGAAATCTGCATAGGAATTACTACAAAGTTATTACACTGGCAAGAAGGACTAAAAAAGAGAAGAAGAAAAATGGAATAGTGGAATTAGAATGACAGACAAATAATTTATTTGATTCCTTCCCTTTTAGAGTTGCCTGAGTAAAGGCTAAGCAAGATTTTGGATATGGGTTTCTATTGCTGAACTACTTAGTTCTCATGAAACTTCAGCTGCTGTGAGTTGTAGACCACTTAAGTTTTTCACAGTGTCACAGTATCACAGTATCACTTACGTTGGAAAGGACCTCAAGGATCATTGAGTCCAACTTATCAACACAGACCCCATGACTAGACCATGGCACCAAGTGCCACGTCCAATCTCCTCTTGAATGCCTCCAGGGATGGTGACTCAACCACCTCCCTGGGCAACCCGTTCCAATGACGAATGACTCGCTCGGTGAAGAACTTCCTCCTCACCTCGAGTCTAAACCTGCCCTGGCACAGCTTGAGACTGTCCTAAGACTACTGCAGATGCAGACAGGTTTTTCTCTCTCCCAAATACACATATTTTTCAGGTTATTATGGCTAGAGTCTCAACCTTGTTTTGCTGTCCCCATATTTTGGATAGAAGAGTATCACTGCATTGGGACAGTATAAATTGCATAATATCTGGAAATAGGAGTGAGACCATAAGATGTGTTATTCTGTGGTGTTTCTTAGAGACAATTACACATTTTATTCTCTTACTTGTTGATTCTACCCTGGAGGAAGACTAAGAATAATATATTTGTTGCATCTTCTAAGAGACTATGAATGCAATAAATTAATGGGGTTTCTGGGTGGTGTTTCTAAGACTAATCTATTCCAATTTAAGAAATATTTCTGAAACTAGGTGTTTTTAATAGGAGCTGAAAGTGTTGAGCCCGTTATTATAGGTGTATCTACATCAGTGGTTTACCAAATCACTTGATTTTCCCATTCATCATGTTTTAGTACACATCACAATCTAAAGGGCATTGTCTGGATTTCTTTTGAATGCAAGTAGATCAGATGTTCTATAGCAGCATGCCCAGAGCTTGTAACCATCAAAACCAGGCTAGAGGCAATGGTAGTAAACACTCTGAAGGTCGGATAGCACAGATGCCAAGTCATCAGCAGTAACTGTTCTCTACAGATACAGATTTACTGGTGCAGATTAATTTCCTTCCTTGCCAGGTCAGAGGTAAAAACTAGGACAAAGGCAAAAGAGACAAACAGTTCCTTCAGGGGTTAGCCTAACTTCAGGGGAATAAAAATTGTACCTTTGATATCACAGAATCATAGAATTGTCAGGGTCGGAAGGGACCTCAAGGATCATCCAGTTCCAAACCCCCTGCCACGTGCAGGGACACCTCACACTAGATCAGGTTGCTCAGAGTCACATCCAGCCTGGTCTTAAGAACCTCCAGGGGACGGGCTTCCACCACCTCCGTGAGAAACCTGTTCCAGTGTCTCACCACTCTCATAGGGAAGAACTCCCTAACATCCAATCTGAATCTACCCATGATCAGAACATAATATGAACATAAGAATTCACACACAAGTTTTAGCTGTTGTCACCTCCCAGGAACACAGTGGCATAATGCTAGCCACATATTTTCTTTCCCTTTATCAGAAATTTGTATCTTTGAATAATCAGAGCAGCATTGAAATCACTCCCCAGGGTCACCCATTCCCTAACCACCTTTCATACAATTATGGCAGCATTGCTTTCCAGTAAAAAAGTGCAAGAACAGCATTGCTATTATAGCTGGAAGAAATTAGTTTCTCTCTTCTATTCGTAATTCAAACATGTTTGTATACTGGCAAAATTCCAGGAATGGAATCTAATCGAATTGAATTGAATCAAATCGAATGGTATAGACCAGACCAGACCAGGTTGGAAGAGACCGTTTTGATCATCAAGTCAAACCGATCACCCAACACTATCTAATCAACTAAACCATGGCACCAAGCACCCCATCCAGTCTCTTCCTAAACATCTCCAGTGATGGATACTCCACCACCTCCCTGGGCAGCAAATTCCAATGATAAATCACACTTTCTATGAAGAATTTCTTCCTAACATCCAGCCTAAACCTCCCCTGGTGCAGCCTGAGACTGTGTCCTCTTGTTCTGGTGCTGGTTGCCTGGGAGAAGAGACCAACCCCCACCTGGCTACAACTTCCCTTCAGGTAGTTGTAGACAGCAATAAAGTCTCCTCTGAGCTGCCTCTTCTCCAGGCTAAGCAAACCCAGCTCCCTCAGCCTCTCCACACAGAGCTTGTAATCCAAACCCCTCACCACTTTTGTTGCCCTTCTCTGGACACATTACAGAGTTGTTCCATGTTGACTGTGTAGGACATCTATTTTGTTGTAGTTCTATTTGTTTGGGATATTTTTATACATACATATTTATACAATATTTATATTAGCTTTATTTATTTATATTTGCTTTATTTATATATATTTACTTTTTTTTTGTTATTTCCCCAATTGCTATTCTGAAAGCTCTACACTTTTTTTTTTCCCTCTTTGTTTTTATGAAAGTGTATCTAAAGTCACAAATCAGTGACAAAAATGGGTTGTGGGTTTGGCTTTTTTCTTCTTAATACAAATCATTCCATCCTTTTGTGTAAGCCTTGTGTCAGTCACACCTTTTCAGACAAAGTCTGTCCAGCCCTAAAATATATCTTCCAGTGCTAAATCTAACTTTCTCAAATAGTAAAAGTAGTAGATTTTACTTCTTTTGTAGAATGACATCTGTAACAATTTGCCATCCTTAAGAAAATTGCATATTTTGTTATTATATACAAGAAGCAGAGGCCTATTTTTTAGTAATTGAACACTTTTCAGACACAACTTAGTGACTTTGAAGTATTTGATAGAAAGATGATTGTAAAGGTTGGTTGGCCCACTTGACATTTTACAGTAATCTGGGCATTTTTTGAGGCTATACTTAATCCAGTTGCAATCCATTTTATGTTTGTGCAAGTAAAGAAAGAAACATGGAGAATTTTTTTCTCAGGTTGTCTTAACTTTGAGATGTGTTTTTTTTTCTGAAGAAAAGAGAAGAAATAGCAAATTACTAGCACAGATGAAAGAGTGCTTTATTAAATACATGTTCATCTAAATATGCTGGGGCTATGACATTAAACTTTCAAAATTCATGATACTCAACAGTTTCAGGAGGACAGTATCTGAAGCCCAAAATAAAAACCGCTTTGTCACTTCTCTACAAGGAATTGAGTGTAATCACTGACCTTTTTTCCCCCACTTCTCTTCTATTTTGTGAAAATGCTGATGTGTTCAACTTTTTGTTTAAAGGAGAAAAAGCAACACTCTCTTGGGACAGTGGAAGGAAAAAATGTTTTCATTCTCTGGTAGGTTCTATCATGTAATTCACTCAGTAATGCTCTGATCCATAGAAGCCATTTCTGTGTAAGAATTAGATAGGGGGAGGGGACAGGCTCTTTTCAGTTGCACCCTGTGATAGAACAAAGGGGAATGGATATAAACTACACCACAGAAGGTTTCACCTCAGCATGAGGAGGAACTTTTTCATTGTGATGGTCACAGAGTGCTGGAACAGGCTCCTCAGAGAGGTTGTGGAGCCTCCTTGTCTGGAGCTTTTCAAGACCCATCTTGATGCATTCTTGTGCAATCTGCACTAGATTCTATGGTCCTTCTCACACAGGGAGGTTGGACATGATCTCCAGAGGTCCCTTCCAATCCCTAACATCCTGCAACCCTGTGATAATTCTAATCACTTTAGATTGCTACAGTTTTTCATTCTGTTGTTTAAAGAAGCCTACCTTCATACCAAAAAATTGCTTTAGAAAAAAACACACCAAAGACTATAGCTGTCCTAAATAAACAGTACAGCATAGCAAAGCTAAATTTACTGTCTCTTTCAGACCTTCAGAACTAAATAGGCATAGGATCAGAGACTGTTTCACTGTAATGATCCATCTATGTACTAGACTATTAATGCTTATATTACAATAGTAACTTAGAACTAGATTTATATGTTGATCGCTTCTTTTTTTTTTTTTTGAAAGGGAAAAAGTGACTTTCTTGCTAATAAACATACAGAAAAATCACCTACAGTGGAAATGGTTGGAGTAAATAAAATTAAATAGCAATTATCTTTCAACAGATGTAACAACAGAGAACTACATAAAGTGCAGTTCATCAGAGAAAATTACTTTTGCTTCATTGCCAAGTCACCTGCAAAAACACAAAACACATTACAAAACAGTAACTCTTTTTTCCCTGTGAAAATGATGAAAGCTATTTCTACACCAGCTGTTTGATACCTTCCTTTCTTGCAAATTGATTGAAATATTTTTAATACCTTCACTTTCCCAGATTAATATATGTAAATGCTGAACTCCCCTCCCCAAATAACATCTCTTCCTACTTATCATTGTCTTTTTTTTGCATCCAGAGACTGACATAAAAGTGAAGATTCTGCTGGAATTATTTTTTGCTAGCAATACACAAGAAAATATGGTTCATGCTTCAAGGGGCATAACATAACATTTTGGAAAAACAGAAGTAAATGACATGACAGTGGCTATAAACAAGCAATTATATTGGCTGCATAATCGTGTGCATTTGTGTTGGTTAGTTAAACACACCTTGATGGTCCCCACACTACCAGGAAATCAGTAGTTATGCACACATACATAAATAAATATACGTGGACATATCCCACTAGATTTCTATGTGGCAGTTATAATTTGGTATCATTCAAAAGTGTCAAGCATGAACAGGATAACGAGCAGAAACCTCTCTGACAGTAGGTGTTTGTGAAAAAAACTGCTTTGGACTGGGAAGGTAAGATCAAGAGGAAGGCTGATGGCATTCACCATTACAGTGACTGTAATAGCTGGATTTAGCCATGTAGACTAGCACTAGAAACAAAGTAATTATAAGTAATCATGACCAGGACCCAGCAATGTACTCCTGTGGCCAGGAAGGCCAGTGCAATTCTGGGGTGGATTAGAAGGATTGCGACCAGTAGGTCAAGTGAGGTTATCCTCCCACTCTACTCTGCACTGGTGAGGTTGCATCTGGAATATTGTGTCCAGTTCTGGGCCCCTCAGGTCAAGAAAGACAGTGAGCTGCTTGAAAGAGTCCAGCATAGAGCCACGAGAATGATTAAGGGAATGGAACATCTTCCATTGAGGAGAGGCTGAGGAAGCTTGGAGAAGAGGAGACTGAGAGGTGACCTCATCAGTGTTTATAAATATGTAAAGGGTGAGTCCTAAGAGGATGGAGCCAGGCTCTGCTCAGTGGTGCCCAGTGCCAGGACACGGGGCAATGGGTGGAAGTTGAGGTATAGGAAGTTTCACTTAAATATGAGGAAAAATTTTTTCACTGTGAGGACGACACAACACTGGAAGAGGCTGCCCAGAGAGGTTGTGGAGTCTCCCTCTCCAGAGATATTTAAAACTCACCTGGAGTGTTCCTGTGTGATCTGGTGTAAGTGGTCCTGCTCTGGCAGGGGAAGTTGGACTGGATGATCTTTCAAGGTCCCTTCCAGCCCCTGAAATTCTGTGTTTCTGTGATAAGGTGATAATACCATAAAACAAGGTAATGGAAACTAAGTTTATACAGACTGGAATATAAATACCTAAGGTTAGTACTCAGAACAAGAAAAAGGTATGTTAAATATAAAATGTAGGCAACAGTCAGTTGCTCACAGGGCTGTTGTTTGCTGTGAGTGCAAGCATGTGAGATTGCAGAATTGCTTCCCTCAAAGCATCTAGGACATCTGGAGGGGTGTGTGTGAACCAACAGAGTAGGAGCCAAAAAGGTGGGTGATCAGGGACAGTGATATTGTCAGCAATAGCCCCCCAAAAAATAAATGGAGAATTTGTTTAGAATTTTTGCAGGTTAAATTCAACTTGCTGAAGTCTCCAGGAGTGGGCATAAAATAGTTGGTAGATGGATTAAAGGATTAGAGGTGGGGTATATAAAATAGGAGAGTACAGCAACTATAGTAAAGAGTGTAAGATGTTTACTTCTAAATAAGTTTTGCAAACTCAAATTGAAGAGTTAAAGTGTGAGCACCTGAATTTAGAACTGACTGATCGAAAGTTACTTCAATAACTCTAATTTTCTTTCATCTAAAAATACTGCTGAAATGACCCATGGAGACCTTAGTTCAAAACTGAACACATGAAACAGTTATAATTGGTGGTTTCTAGTATTACTTGGCACAAAAATCCTTTGACAGTAGCATTGTTCAAATGTTGTTGTTTAAGGGTGACTATATCTTCCAAAATATTAGGACTGAGAAGCAGTAGGGAGGTAAATGAGACTCCCAAACATTATGAATAGATAACAAAATCTGATTTATGAAAGTGAGGAATAAAAATTAAACTGCTTTCCAGCATTTTCTAGGGAGGCAGTTTTTTAAAACACATACAGTTTTGTGCTCAAAATATTTCTTCTTTCTGTTGCCCATTTCTTTCAATCCTAGATTTTCTTTTTTATTGGTCATGGGATACTGTCCTATCTGATAGAATCAAAGAATCATAGACTGATCCAGGCCAGAAGGGACATCCAAACATCATCTAGTCTGACCTCCCTGCAGTCAGCAGGGAGATTCCCAAGTAGATCAGTTTGCCCAGGGCCTCATCGAGCATCACGTTGAATATCTCAAGAGAAAGAGCCTCAACCTACTCCCAGGGCAACCTGTTCCAGTGTTCCACCACCCTTGTAGTAAAGAATTGTATCCCAAGGACTGGTTAAAAATAAACAGAAAACTGTAATTCAAAAAAAGAGCTCTAGTACCTGACATTTGGAATTATACCACTTTGCCATAAGAAGTTCTCCTCCCACCAATGTATGTTTCAAAACAGGATTCTCCCAGGCAACCAGCAACAGAACAAGAGGACACAGTACAAGCTATGCCAGGGGAAGTTTAGGCTCGAGGTGAGGAGAAAGTTCTTCCCAAAAAGAGTAATTGGCCATTGGAATGTGCTGCCCAGGGAGGTGGTGGAGTCACCATCCCTGGAGGTGTTCAAAAAAGGATTGGATGTGGCACTTGAAGCCATGGTTTAGTTGTCATGAGGCGTCAGGTATTAGGTAATAGGTTGAACTTGATGATCTCTGAGGTCTTTTCCAACCTGTTTGATTCTATGATTCTATGAAAACTTACCTCCAGGATGCCTTGAGCTATGTTATTAAAAGTGTATAAATTATGTCTAATGTACAGAATATATAAACTTCAGAAGTAAAAAATTATACAAACAGGACACATACCCATCAGAAGACTCAAAACATCGACAATGACAGGACAAGGGGCAATGGATGGAAATTGAGGCATAGGAACTTTCATGTAAACATCAAGAAAAAAAATTTCACTGTGAGGGTGACAGAACACTGGAACAGGCTGCCCAGGAGGGTTGTGGAGTCTCCCTCTCTAGATGTGTTCCAGTGTGATCTGGTGTAGGTGATCCTGCTCTGTCAGGGGAGTTGAACTGGATGATCTTTTGAGGTCCCTTCTAACCCCTAACATCCTATGATCTTTCAAGGTCCCTTCCAATCTCTAACATTCTGTGATTCTGTGACTTCCAGACTGAGACTTTTAGAGATAATTGGGAAAACCTTTCATACCGGTACGTGACCATGAACCGTGACAGAGTGAACTACTTTCTGCAGTAAATCTCACAGTGCCAAATGCCCCGGTATCTTTTGACTATTTTACAGATAGGCGTGAGTATGCATGAAAACTGTTTTGCATATGCCCTGCATGTCTACTGCCTTATTTAAATTGTATTGAATTCAATTAAACTGAATTAAACATGAATTGCTTACTTTATAACTGCTAATTTATAATTTGGCTTGAGGAAGAGATGAGAAGCTTCCTCTGCAAATGTCAGAGATGAGCTAGCAGTAGAATAGAAACAAAACAGAATCAAAACTTTGTATAGGAATTTTTCTCTTCAAAAACTGGCTATTTGGAACCTTGTTCTGGCTGTTTCCTTGTATCCTACCTGCAATAACAAAAAAAAACCACAGAAGTTTTATTCCAAATATTTTCCATATGGCTTTCTAATAAAAATTACTGTACCATCAGTATGTTTCATAGATAGATGTCAGTCAGAACATAACTAATTGATAAAAAAAACAGAAAAAGAAAAATCAAGAGGACACTGCTTCCCCTTATTCCTGTTTTAAAGTTGTATTGGATAGTAGTTTTTCAGTTATTTGCATATTATTCTGAGATGGTGCATACAGTAAAGATGTTTAAAAAAGTACTTATCTGCTCTGTTTTATTTTTTTTCCTTGCACAAAATGCATAATCAACACTGTGTAGGACTGACAGGTTGTTTTGGTCTATGTCAGCTGTGTGGAGACTGCAGGTGCATGTAAAACAGCTCTAACCTAACTGAATAGTTAGTGCCTCTCTTCATCTGTGTGTTCAAATGGAGGCTGAATAATGAATATGTTGCATTTTATTGCTGTTTCAAAATGGAATTTGTAACAGAATTACAAAGGAATTTTAAATCATAGGATCATAGATTCACAGGATTGATCTGGTTGGAATGGACCCTTGAAGGTCATCCTGTCCAGTCCCCCTGCAGTGAGTAAAGACATCCCCAACTAGATCAGGTTCTCAGGGTCCCATCAAGTTAGACTTTGAAGGATGTTGACTTGCTAGAATGAGTCCAGAGAAGGGCAACAAAACTGGTGAGGGGTTTGGAGCACAAGCCCTGTGAGGAGAGGCTGAGGGAGCTGGGGTTGCTTAGCCTGGAGAGGAGGAGACTCAGGGGTGATCTTATTGCTCTTTACAACTACCTGAAGGGAAGTTGTAGACAGGCGGATGTTGGTCTCTTCTCCCAGGCAGCCAGTACCAGAACAAGAGGACAGTCTCAGGCTGCACCAGGGGAGGCTTAGGTTGGCTGTTAGAAAGAAGTTCTATACAGAGAGAGTGATTGCCCATTGGAATGGGCTGCCCGGGGAGGTGGTGGAGTCACCATCATTGGAGGTATTTAGGAGGAGACTTGATGGGGTGCTTGGTGCCATGGGTTAGTTGTTTAGGTGGGTTGGATTGGTTGACGGGTTGGACACGATGATTTTGGAGGTCTCTTCCAACCTGGTTTATTATTCTATTCTATTCTATTCTATTCTATTCTATTCTATTCTATTCTATTCTATTCTATTCTATTCTATTCTATTCTATTCTATTCATCTCCAGGGATGAGGCCTCCACCACTTCTCTGGGCAAACTGTTCCAGTATTTCGCTTCTCTCATTGTGAAGAACTTTCCCCTAATGTCCAAAACAGAAATCATAGCTACAGTAATACGTCCATTGATTGCTTAAGTTTTGTATCCTTATGTAGCTTAAATAATTAAATAGATCTTTAAGCAGAATGGTGATTCAGAGGCACTGCACAGTTTGATAGTACCTCTGTATCTTCAAAGATGATATGTTCCCTCATAAGTGCAATTATCCGGCAAAAGTTGCATTTTAGAATAGACTCATAGAATCAATAAGGTTGGAGAAGACCTCAAAGATCATCATGACCAACCTGTCACCCAAGACCTCATGACTACTAAACCATGGCTTCAAGTGCCACATCCAATCCTTTTTTGAACACCTCCAGGGATGGGGACTCCACCACCTCCCTGGGCAGCACATTCCAATGGCCAATTACTGTTTTTGGGAAGAACTTTCTCCTCACCTCGAGCCTAAACTTCCCCTGGTGCAGCTTAAGACTGTGTCCTCTTGTTCTGGTGCTGATTTAGACACTAAGTTTAGAGGAAAGGTAAAATTGTTTCCGTTTGCAATGAAAGGTGAAATAAAAGGAGCGTAGATTATCACATACCTACCAGGCATCTCCAGCTATCCATCTTCTCTACATCTACTCACACAATACTGACTGCAACTCTTCCTGCACACTCACATGTTCTCTTCTGAATGCAAATCTGTGTAGAGCTTCAGGTAATTCAGGGAAGCAAGTTTCTTTCCCTGATTTGTCACTGGATATCAAGAAACTAAGTATGTGGATTGAGTGGAATTAGCAGAGGGAAGATATCAAATTAATTGCAAATGACAACTAAAAGTTTGAGCATTTCAGTGTTCAAATTCTTGACAAAGATATTTTGAAAGAAAATTAAGACTTTTGTTTTCAGCAATATTCAGCTTTAGAAAAAAAAAACTGTATTGCTCATTTCAAAGAAAGCTTCCTTTCCTCCTCCCTGGGGTTGTTTAAGGCCAGGCTGAATGAGGCCTGAGCAGCCAAATCTAACTGAAAGGCATCTCAGCCCATGGAGAAGAGGTTGGAGCAGATGATTTCTAAGGCTTCTTCCAACCTAAACCATTCTATGAAGACCTGAGATGAGTAGAATAGTATAATTGCCATGTTTTGTCCTCTGCTTCATATTTACTTTTGTGTTACATCTCTTTAGCTTTAAGACAGTAAAAGATTTCACATATAAATTTTATAAAACCTATCATTCATATATATATATGCAATTGTCATAATTCTCACTAGACACACTGGCTGACTTCTTTTGCAAATTTAAACAAAACCATGCCTAGAGGAAAAACTATTGCAGCGAAGAGAAAGGTTGACAGAAAAAGGAGTGTCAGAGTGCTGAACTCAAGCTAACTTTGATACAGCTTAAAGTCTTAAAGTCTTTCCTTTTCAACAGAATAGAATGCCACACCTCGAGTACTGTGTCCAGTTCTGGGCCCCTCAGTTTAGGAAGGATGTTGACTTGCTGGAACGAGTCCAGAGAAGAGCAACAAAGTTGCTGAGGGGTTTGGAACACAAGCCCTATGAGGAGAGGCTGAGGGAGCTGGGGTTGCTCAGCCTGGAGAAGAGGAGACTCAGGGGTGACCTTATCACTCTCTACAACTACCTGAAGGGAGGTTGTAGACAGGCTGATGATGGTCTCTTCTCCCAGGCAGCCAGTACCAGAACAAGAGGACACAGTCTCAGGCTGCGCCAGGGGAGGTTCAGGTTGGATGTTAGGAAGAAGTTCTATACAGAAAGAGTGATTGCGCTATGGAATGGGTTGCCCGGGGAGGTGGTGGAGTCGCCGTCATTGAAGGTGTTCAGAAGGAGACTTGATGGGGTGCTTGGTGCCATGGGTTAGCTGTTTGGGTGGGTTGGATTGGTTGATGGGTTGGACACGATGATCTTGAAGGTCTCTTCCAACCTGGTTTGGTTTATTCTATTCTAAAGTTTATTCTATTCTAGCATGTTGTTTACTGTCTTAAAGTAAGCAGTAGTATACTGCTTACTGTCTTAAAGTAGCATGTTGCAGAAAATGGGTGAAGTTCAAACTGAATGTCTTGAAAATGCCTTCTCACCTGTTCCCATTTTAGAAGAACTAGAACTCCACATTCCCCACCCCCCCCCAAATTCTCTCTAAACACAAAAATCATTTGCTTTTGAGGCATCATGAAAGAGTTTCAGATTTGATAAATTATACCAGACACACATATCCTCAAGGATGTGTAGGGAAGAATGCTTAGAAAGTGGAGGATTTCAATATTTTATTCATTCAGTTAAATTCAAGTAATCCTGACAGGCACATTCATCATCTTGCACTGCTGGCCTGCAAATGAAGTACAAGGGAATGCTTTGTGCTACAGTTTCAGTAGTAGACAGGCATACATTATTCTTAGGCCAGAAATCATATACTTTCATTAGTGTGCACTGCTCAAATAATTATGCCCTTCTGTTTCCTGCTGCAGAATTTTCAAATCAAATCTAGTTTGCATCCAGGCAGAGTGAGCTCTTTGCATCACTTCTATGTGGAAATGACTAGGGCAACACTTAGATGCAGATGTCCCTAATAGGACACATTCCCTGGCTCAGAGAATGCTTGAATTCCATACTGCACAAAACTATTAGAAGCAATCTATGGTATTCCCAATGATTAATCTTGAAGTTAGAAAATGTGTATGTAAAATTCTTCAAATTTTCCCCAGGTTTAATATTGGCCAACACTGAGGCTGCTAAGATCACTTTTTAGCCATTACGTTTATATCATTATATATTTCTTTTTAATCAAGAAATATCTCAAATAGACTGAAATCTCAGATCAGTGAAAAGAAACTGTGTAGTTTTTTTCCAAATCTATCCCCAAATTATGTACCTTGAGTGACTGAAGCAGTAGCTGTCAGAGGAAGACATGTAGATTAGATCCTCTAGGTCCAAGTCTGTCTCTCCTGTCTGCTGTAAGTCTCAGTTGTTCTGCTACTCTTCAGTCTTAATGTTGCTCTTTGGACACCTTTAGCATTTGGTTGCAGAATTTCTTTAGCTCTGTTTTTCTATGCCCTGATTTTTATCTTTGTTGCTCCATTTCTTGATTTTAATTTTCCCTTGTAGTAATTCATAGATTTATAGATTTATACAATACCATGTTGGAAAGGACCTCAGGGATCATCTAGTCCAACCTTTCAGGATAAGGACATAGTTTAAATGAGCTGGCCCAGCAGCCTGTCAATCTGGGCCTTGAAATTATGTAACATGTAGGGGAATCCACCACCTCCCTTGGGAGTTTATTTCAATGTCTAATAATTCAAAAGAGGAAAAAAAAAAAAATCTAGCATTCAGTCTGAATCTACCCAGTAGTAACTTGTACTCATTACCCCTTGTCTTTACTGTGTGACTCTGTAAAAAGGGAGTCTCCCCTCCTCATGACAGCCACCCTATATGTACTTGTACATGGTTATGAGGTTTCCCCTAAGCCTTCTGAAGGCTGAACAAACTTAATTCTCTCAGCCTTCCTTTACATGACAGGTCTGCCAGTTCTCTGATCGTTTTTTGTGGCACTTCTCTGGACTCTTTCCAGCCTGTCTGCATCCTTGTATTGCAGGGACCAAAACTGTACGTGGTACTCAGGGTGTGACCTGACCAGCACTGAGTGGGAGAATGACATCTTTATCCCTGGTGGAATCCCAGCTCAACATCCTGTTGGCTTTCATTGCCACTGCAGCACACTGTTCACTCATGTTGAGCTTTTTGTCCTCCAAGACCCCCAGGTCCATTTCTCCAGTGCTTCTCTCAAGACAGGTGGCTCCCAATCTGAGTTGCATTCTTGAGTTATGTGTCCCCAGGTGCAAGACCTCATTAAACTTCATACAGTTCCTTCTTGCCCACTCAACCAGCCTGTCAAGGTCTTTCCAGAAGGTGGATCTCACTTCTGGGGTGTCAGCTTCCTCACTTATTTTTTGTCATCAGCAAGCCTCAGCAGGTTGCTCTTAATTCCAATATCTAAATCATTAATGGTGATTTTAAACAGCATTGAGCCCAATATTGATCCCTGGAAGACCCCACTAGTGACAGGTTGTCACTCTGAGAAAGAGCTATTTATTACTACCCTCTAAGTACAGCCTGTCAGCCAGTTCCCCACCCACCACACAGACCACTTGTCTAGGTCATAGCATTTCAGTTTCTCAAGGAAGAGGCTGTGCAAATTTCTGATCATTCCTTTCTTCATGATTCCAATATTTTGACAATATTTCTTCCCTCTGAGGATTCCAAAATAGTTTTAATATAGCAAGGGGAAAGTGCAGCCTCTGTTACCATATTGGTTTTACAGAATCACAGAATTATTGAGTCTGGAAGAGACCTCTGAGATCATCCAGTCCAGTTTATAACCTAACACCACCACATCAGCTAAACCATGACACCAAGTGCCACACCCAATCTTTTCTTAGAGACCTCCAGTGACAGTGACTCCACCACCTCCCTGGGCAGCCCATTGCAGTGCCTAATCAGCCTTTCTGTGAGGAAGTGCTTCCTCATATCTAACCTAAACCTGCCCTGGCACAGCTTCATACCATGCCCTCCTGTCCTGTCACTAGTAGGGGAGACCTTATTGCTCTCTACCACTACCTGAAAGGAGGTTGTAGCCAGATGAGCATTGGTCTCTTCTCCCAGGCGACTATCAACAGAACAAGAAGACACAGTCTCAAGCTGCACCAGAGGAAGTTTAGGCTTGAGGTGAGGGGAAAATTCTTCACAGAAAGAGTAATTGGTCATTGGAATGTGCTGCCCAGGGAGGTAGTGGAGTCACCATCCCTGGAGGTGTTAAAAAGTTAAAAAAAAAAGGCTTGGATGTGGCACTTGAAACCATGGTTTAGTTGTCATGAGGTGTTAGGTATTAGGTAATAGGTTGGACTTGATGATCTCTGAAGTCTTTTCCAACCTGGTTGAGTCTATGATTCTATGATTCTAGTGTTCTTGCAGTCTGCACCATAAAGCTTTCACTCTTCTGTAGCAAGAAGTTTACATAAAGAACTCAAATGTGTGAAGCCCTAAGGTCTTCCTCAAAATAATCAGAGGACACAGATGCACAGAGAAAAAAAAATAAAGAGTACCACATACTTCATGTGTAGGGGCAGCAAGAAGTACATCGGTGAGAATACCTAATTAGAAAAGAAAGAAGAAAAGATAATAAATACAGGAATCCTTTAATTGAGCTTCTTGCCCCCCATACAGTTCTTTTTTTAATAACTGGTGGTTGGTCATTGGAAGGTTTTCTCCAAGGTTATTTAAAAAAGAGCAAAATAGTTTACCTGTGTGCATATAGAGAACGTTGCAGTGGTGTATCTCATTCCTTCCATCAGTGCTAGGTGAATGCTCTTTTGTCTTTTTTTCATATTAAACCACAGAAAACGAGAAAGAGCTTCCAAATTGCTAATTCATCAACGTGAAAGAACTCAGATGCGTGATTTAATGGGGAAGTGTTTCTGCTAACTGACCTCTGCATGGTTCTTCCTGTGGAAAAAGGGTAGCGCTTTCCATCTAAATGACTCCTGCTTCTAATGTCTGAGGCTGTTGCAGCCTTAAAAATGCACAGTTCATTCTGCAGATGGTGATAGTTCCACTAACACTTCTATTGTTAGTTTGAAAGACAAGTGATGATATGTGTAGGTGTATGTGTGGGAGCAGTGCAAAGAATTACAAGGATTTTCTCCCACACTAATGATCCACATGGAAAAAAGGTCCTTATGAAACAATGTTCTGTTCCTCTGGTATTTTTAATCAGTCTGATATTTCATTAGAATAGCTTTTTTATTATTATTATTCCCACAGCTTGTCAGTTTTCTATCTTTTAAAAAAATATTGTTATTTGATTTTATTTTCCAATCATATCTTTTTCTTTGCATTTTGATATGTCACCGTTAAAAAAAAAATTGAAACTTTGTCAAAGCAGAAAAAACATAGCTGGAAAATTAATGATTTATTCTGACACACATGTAATTTACTCTTCTAATTCTTTTTCAGCAATTATACATTTGTTGGTCCTGCTAGGAATTGGAAGTTCATGAAAAGACAACATCTGCCACGTCTGTAATCTCTGCGACGTCAGACATGGCTGCAAAGAAGGAAATGAATCAATATTTGACTGTAAACACGTGGTATGGTCAGATGAGGATAAAGCGGTTGACCTGGGCAATCCAGACACATAGTTCAGCCCCACAATGGTTTTCTGTTTGGTTTCTGCAGTTCATTTTACCATCCTGTTTGGATTTCAGTTGTATCTAGTTATCCACCCAAATTTCTTGTGCCCCTGTACTCTCCACTGGTAAGGCCACACCACTGTGTCCAGTTCTGGGCCCCTCAGTTTAAGAAGGACATTGAGACACTTGAACATGTCCACAGAAGGGCAACGAGGCTGGTGAGATGCCTTGAGCACAAGCCCTATGAGGAGAGGCTGAGGGAGCTGGGATTGTTTAGCCTGGAAAAGAGGAGGCTCAGGGAAGACCTTATTGCTGTCTACAACTACCTGAAGGGTGGCTGTAGCCAGGAAGGGGTTGGTCTCTTCTCTCAAGCAATGAGTACCAGAACAAGAGGACACAGTCTCGAGCTGCACCAGAGGAAGTTTAGGCTTGAGGTGAGGAGAAAGTTCTTCACAGAGAGTTGTTAGCCATTGGAATGGGCTGCTCAGGGAGGTGGTGGAGTCACCATCCCTGGAGGTGTTCAAGAGGGGATTGGACGTGGCACTTGGTGCCATGGTTTAGTCATGAGGTCTGTGGTGACAGGTTGGTCATGATGATCTTTGAGGTTTCTTCCAACCTTGGTGATTCTGAGATTCTGTGATTCTTCACTATTAGTTAGGAATTTTATTTTTCATTCTCTCCCAAGTGACATATAAATTCTTTCTGCACCATTCTGGTTTTTGTTTCGACAGAATCAGAGCATGTTAGGGGCTGGAAGGGATCTCAAAAGATCCTCCAGTCCAACTCCCCCTACCAGAGCAGGATCACCTACACCAGATTAAACAGGAATGCATCCAGGCAGATCTAGAATATCTCCAGAGACGGAGACTCCACAACCCCCCTGGGCAGCCTTTTCCAGTGCTCTGTCACCCTCACAGTGAAAAAGTTTTTCTTCATGTTTTCATGGAACTTCCTATGCCTCAACTTCCACCCATTGCCCCTTATGCTGTCATTGGGTATCACTAAGCAGAGCCTGACTTCATCATCTTGGCACTCACCCTGCACATCTTCATAAACATAAATGAGGTCACCTCTCAGTCGCCTCTTCTCCAAGCTAAAGAGCTTCCTCAGTCTGTTCTTGAAAGTATGATGTTCCACTCCTTTAATCAACTTTGTGACTCTGCACTGGACTCAAGCACTTCCCTGAGGTCTTCTTAAACTGAGGGGCTAAGAATTGGACACAATATTCCAGATGCAGCCCCACCAGGGCATCACACATCTATGTATGTAAACACATA
This sequence comes from Melanerpes formicivorus, assembly GCF_026170545.1. NCBI lineage: Eukaryota > Metazoa > Chordata > Aves > Piciformes > Picidae > Melanerpes > Melanerpes formicivorus. The sequence continues at coordinate 59,606 of NW_027142505.1, forward strand.
CATCTATATTTATATATGTAAACACAAATATTTGCATAGGCAAGAATATATGTGGACAATTAATACATATATATGTATTAATTTTGCTTAGTTTTTGGCTCTTCTTGATATGTTATATAAACTTATGCATTAGGAAACAATTACTACATTCAAAGCTTCCCTCATCCTCATTCTTTCCTTCATTCTTCTGTCACTCTTTGTCCTAGGTTCAGTGATTATTTTTTTTCTTAGTGCTCAGAAATAAGCTGCTTATCTCTGCATTTTGAATAATGAGAGCTCAGCAAATCAGCCTTGGGTGATCTGTGCTACTCTAATTATTTCTTTTAATGGCAACTGTGGTTGTATCCACTGAGAAATGTCCAACAGTAGCTAGAATTAAAACAAACGATCCAACCACCTACCCTTGTGCAACTACCCCTATTTTAAATTTGTCTAATTATTTTTCTGTTAAAAGCATTAGTTCAAGTCCATTAAAAATTATCTTGGCCATGCTCATACTGTGAAATGAAATACGTGCTTTTTACTGTTCCATATGGGAAGGTCTTCTTTTTCTTTTTTCTATTTTCTGGAATTAATATTTTATTATAAAAAAAATATGTTAATTTATATTACATTGTGTTTCTATGAGTAAACATTCTTGAGAAATCATATTGTAACTCCAAAACTGCAGACAATTGACGAATTGTCTTTTCCTTGAACTGCCAGGAACACTGACAGAACAGGGAACCTCTCCTGGAGCACACATTGCTAAGTGGTACAAACTAACATATTACTTACATATTCAGTACATGTTGCAGATTCATCTTTGTAACAGACTTGACTGAATTAGATCTCTGCTGTTGCATAGGGACTGTATCACATTTTCACTGTGACCTTTCATAAGGGAATCATCTCACCTCCGTCTGTATACTTTTTATGCCTTTTAAAGCCACCTACGTGTCTCACTCACTAGCAACTGAATGTATTGACATTGTTATCCTTAAGTAATTACGTAATAAAATATATCTACAAGCTTCTATATGTTCTCCAGCTGACAGAATAAAGCACAATTTTAATCCGATCCTGCCAACAACACACGCTGACTTAGCATTTAGCATTACAGTCACTGGTTTTATTTTGTACTCCCATTGGGTCGGTGCATGGATTTCAGAGGGCTTTAGGAGGAAAGGAAAGGTGATGTTCAGGGAAGAACCTTGGGTAGCAGTTTTATAACATATAGAAGAATTTTGTGTAGAAGATACATAAAAAAAACCCAAACAAACAAATATATGGTCATACCTGACTGTGAAATGAGAAAGATATCTAGGTCTAGGGGTTATGTTTCTGTTTGCTTGTTTTCCTTTCTTGTTTTTACTACCTCAGAATCACAGAATGTTAGGTGCTGGAAGGGACCTTGAAAGATCATCCAGTCCAACCCCCATGTCAGAGCAGGATCACCTATACCAGATCAAACAGAAATGCATCCAGATGGGTCTTGAATATGTCCAGAAGAGCAGACTTTGCAACCACATTGACAGCCTGTTCCAGTGTTATATCTCCCTCACAGTGAAAAAAGTTTTCTTCATGTTTCCATGGAACTTGCTATGCCTCAACTTCCACCCATTGCCCCTTGTCTTGTCACTGGGTATCACCAAGAAGAGCCTGACTCCATCTTCCATTACTGTTAATGTAACATGAGAAATACAGCACAAAACTGATCAGCAACAAATATCAATTAAGAAATATCTACCAATTTAAACTGCACACAAGAAAAAGAGTTCCTAAAGGAGCCCATGTATCAACAACATCCATGTTAGCAGTGTGAAGCCAGTTCAAGCAGCACGGTTTGTCTTTTACTGCTCAGTTGCTGTGTAATAGAGATGGTGGCTCCAGAACAGAAACATTGTCATTACCTTTTGAAATTTGGATTGGTGAGGTCATGCCTGGAGCGTTGTGTCTGGTTCTGGGCACCTCAGTTTAAGAAAGATGTTGAGTTGCTGGAACATGTCCAGAGAAGGGCAACAAAGCTGGTGAGGGGTTTGGAGCACAAGCTCTGAGGATCTCCTCACAGGTATCTGGGGTTGTTTAGCCTGGAGAAGAGAAGGCTCAGGGTAGACCTTGTTGCCACCTGCAACTACCAGAAGGGAGATTGTAGCTAGGTTGGGGGGTTGGTCTCCTCTCCCAGGCAGCAAGCAGCAGAACAAGACACAGTGTCAAGCTGTGCCAGGGGAGGTTTAGGCTGGATGTTAGGAAGAAATTCTTCACAGAAAGAGAGTTTGGCCATTGGAATCGGCTGCCCAGGGAGGTGGTGGAGTCACCATCACTGGAATTGTTTAGGAAGAGACTGGATGAGGCACTTAGTGCTACGGTTTAGTTGATTGGATGGTGTTGGGTGATAGGTTGGATTTGATGATTTTGAAGGTCTTTGCCAACCTGGTTAATTCTGCATTCTTCACTCTTAAATAAAGGTCATCAGGGAAGGCATATAAAGTGGAAAGAGTGTTCAATTCTGACACAAGGTAAAAGAAGAATTACTTTGTCATCTTCTCCAATCTCCAAAGAGTCCACAACTGAAGTGATGCAAATGAAATACTTTTAGAAATTTGGAGTTATATCTCAGTTTTAAGTTTTGAAGAGAAATACAAGCAAGCACAAGAAAAACAAACCAGAAGCAGTTTTGCAGATATGGAAAAATTGAAATCATCTGATAAAATGAATCAATATTCAGAAATATGGTTTTATAGTAGATCAGAACCTCTTGATAATTATCATCTTGGTTTCCTTTTCATTATATATTGCACTTTGGAGAGCTTATTGAGATCCTATCTCCTGGGACTAAGCACTACATACATGCATAGTAACATTAGATTGATTGAATTCTCAGTCCAAAGATGACAGTTTAGTCCTCTAAATGTACTGACTTAAAGATGAAAAACATCATCTTTTTCTGTCACTCGCCATTTACACCCCAGACTGAAGTGAGAGAGAAGGAAAACATTTACTGACAAGGTTAAAAGATCAAGGGAAGAGCAAGGAAAAGCACATATATCCAGTGAGTACTCTGACACTGTCTGAGGATCTAGCTTACACCAGGTAATCGTCTGAGAGATAACAGCCTCTCAGTTCAAAGTATCTGAGAAGAATATCACTGTTATTAGTGCTCCTATTGCTTATCCTTCTGTCTGGCCTTGTGTAAAAGCAAGAATTTGACCACTGAAACATAGCACAGACAGAACTGCAGAAATATAGTTGTCTTCTCTTTTTTCCAATGGGGAAGTGAGACTTTGAGAGTATACACTGGGGACTTGGGCAAAATAAGCCTGTGACACCTCTGAAAAAAGATCAGCTATAAGACAATCTATTATTACCATGTCTGAAGCTTGTAGTATTTCATATCTCCTGTGGCCTCTGCTCTTTGTCACTTTGCCAACATTCACAGAATCTCATAGATAAGTAAAAAGTGTCTGAGGTTCATCAGACACTTCCTTATCCCATTTTTGTTTGTCTGAATTCTTTCCATATCACACCATGTCTGCCAAAACTTTCACTGATATTTATTGTTGCAGCTAATAAGCGGTAGGAAATGAGCACACACCCCCACCCCCAAATGACATGTAGCTCAGAATTACTTGCCAAGCATCTGGGGTTTGTTTCACTTTGTCTTGGTTTGAGATTGATATGTTCTGCCGGCAAAGCAAAATTCCTTTTCTTCCCCATTCCTGCATTCTGTTTCTTTTTATTAGGTACATATACTTGATGGTTTGTGAAATATGCCACAGAAAGAGAGTGCTAATACAACACCTGATAGGTGATGAAAGCTTCAACATTTAAAACACCAGCTTAAAATATTGCAGTTGGTCATAGTTCATTAAGGCTGATTGATCTTTTTAGAAAACAATTGTGGTGGGTTGAAATTTCCTCCCCAATATTTACTTTGCCAGACCAGCTCAGCTGGAAGCAAATTAAAACTGTATTTACAAGCAGAACTACAATCTGCAATGGAATGGAATGAATATGTACAAAATATACAGGATTTACTATATTTGCAGATATTTACAATTAACAAACAGCACTAGAGTCCCACTGGTCAGAGACCAGGAGAAGCTACCAGCTTCTCCTTTTTCTGCTTCCCCTACTCCCTGCCCAAAAGGGAGAAAGAGAAAAGAGCAGAGAAAGTTGCTGTTAGATTTAACTAAAACAATGCAGCCAAGGTCAAGCTGAAGCAAGTTAGTATATCTCCAGAGCGATGAAGCGAGAAGAGAAGAGATGAGAAGAAAGAATTGTTTTGCTACAAGCAGTCTTATGGCAGATATCTCTCCAATGGAATCATTTAGAATTACCTTTGGTTTCCTTTTCACACCCAATAGTCATTTATTTACATTTTACTACTTTTCTGCTCAAGACCTGTGAAAAAATTTTGAAGGCATAGCCTAAAACTACCACAATTAATAGATGAAATTTCACTATCGAATTCTTAGTGATTTTTGTGATCTGAGCAAAATCACCTTCAGCTGAGGATCCTGTTGCCCTGATTAATTTATTTTTTTTCATCTCACAAGATAGACAAAACTTCTTACATATTCCCATTTTGATTTTCAGTTAGGAAAATAAAGACTCATTAAAATCTTCTGCATTATTCAATATATAAGAAAGAGAATTTTAGTGTTTACACTGCCCTTTGACTGTGTATAACCTTTGCAAATCTTGCCCTTGGCTGCAATGCAGAGAAGTAAGCAGAGGGCATTGTTTGCATGGTTTAATTATTATGCTGCTGGCAAATGACTCAGACAGATCCCCGATTACTCTGTGAGAGCTGTTTTGTTTCTGCAGTTCTAACAGGAGTGAGTTACATGAAAAGATTGGATCTGTTGATAATAAAACAAATGCAGTGTTTACATGCTTTATTAAGGACTGCATTTTGAGATCTAATCCAGAATGAATCATGTAGATAAAAGTGCAGATGTCACATCAATAACAGAAAAACCTTTAAATAACAACAAAAAAGCAAACATAATTTTTTCATGTTTCTTAAAATGTGAACAGGTTTGGAAGTGCAGCTGACAGAGAGGAGAATGGATAACAAATCTTAGAGTCTTCCAGAATCTGACCTCCAGATGAATTCTGTTTTGTTCATTTTTTTTTCCCTAAGACATATAGTCTATAGTAGTATACATTCATTTCTTTACAATATTTCATTAAGTCCAGCACTGCCTGGCCACATCTCTTCTCTTCTTCCAGGCAACCAGCACCAGAACAAGAGGACACAGTCTCAAGTTGCACCAGGGGAAGTTTAGGCTCAAGGTGAGGAGAAAGTTCTTCACTGAAAGAGTAATTTGCCATTGGAATGTGCTGCCCAGGGAGGTGGTGGAGTCACCGTCCATGTCGTGTTAAAAAAAGGCTTGTGCACGGCACTTGAAGCCATAATTTGGTTGTCATGAAGTGTTAGGTATTAAGTAATAGGCTGGACTTGAACTCTGAAGTCTTTTCCAACCTGATTGATTCTATGATTATTCAGAACTGGATGCAATCTCAATAGATAGCTACTGTGATATGGTTCAGTTTTGTCTAAACAACTCTAATCTGCTCAAGATGACCAACAGACAAAGCAGACCTTGCATGCATGCTTCCATTTGGATGTATTGTGAACAGACTGAAAATATCAAGCTTGTAAATCACAGTCATGTATGTCATACTGGGGGGAGTGGCTGACACACCTGAAGGCATTAAATTTCAAATCTATAATTTTCTTTCATTTTTTTCCCCTTCTTATTCCCTGTTTGTGAACAAAAGCTATTCTAAGTAAATGAGTGATACAGTTGTGGATGTAAGTGCTCACAGAGTACTGAGAACCTACCAAGTTAATGTTAATAGCTCTTGCATAAAGCCTTTCAATTTCATTTGAAATGGAACTGCATAGTATCTCATATGCTGAGATATGCAAGAAAAGAATTTATTTCTCAGTAATGATAGAATGCCAACACGCTAATATTCACCCAGGAAATATGTAGCAGTTATATGTGTTTAAAGTAGGTAAAAAACCTGTTAATTCAGTTGTAGAAGATCAAACCATATCAATTCTTTTTCTTGAATTGAGCACTTGATTCTAGTGGAAGAACTATAAAGTTTTTGTTCCAACATATAATAAAGGCACTGAATGAAGAGCATCAGAAAAAATTCCATTGCATTCCTCTTATCAAAATCAGCACTTTTTCCGTGATTTCTTCCATGTTTTCTTTCATCAGCAATGCCTTGAATAAGTCAACTGAGAGAAATTATTTCAAAAAATGCCCAGAATTCTGAACAATTATATTTTTTCCATTGGTGTTTAATGTTTGGGTCTTTCATAGTTCTTGTGTGAAGCTTCTGAAAGAACAAATGTTCTATTGTGTTGGTTTCCCCCCCCCCCCCCCCCCCCCCCAGCTGAGGTAACAAATTGTTTCACAATTGGCATGGGCCCACCTCTCAAGCCCACATCCTATCGCTGGATACCAGGAAGAAGTCACAGAATCACAGAATCACCAAGGTTGGAAGAGACCTCAAAGATCACCAAGTCCAACCTCTCATCACAGACCTCATGACTAAACCATGGAACCAAGTGCCACGTCCAATCCCCTCTTGAATACCTCCAGGGATGGTGACTCCGCCACCTCCCTGGGCAGCACATTCCAATGGTGAATGCCTCTCTAAGTGAAGAACTTTCTCCTCACCTCGAGCCTAAACTTCCCCTGGCACAGCTTGAGACTGTGTCCTGTTGTTCTAGTTCTGGTTGCCTGGTCATTGTATCTCCTCCATTTTCCTTCCTCAGGAAGCTGTAGAGAGCAATGACATTGCCCCTCAGTGACCAAACTGGAAAAGCCCAAGCTCTTTAGCTGCTCCTCATAGAACAATCCTTCCAGTCCTCTCACCAGCTTTGTTGCCCTCCTCTGGACACATTTGAAGATTTTTACTTTCTTCTTAAATTGTGGAGGCCAGAACTGTTCACAGTACTCAAGGTGAGATGGCACTAATCATAGAATCATAGAATCAATAAGGTTGGAAGAGACCTCCAAGTTCATCAAGTCCAACCTGTCACCCAAGACCTCATGACAATGCTGAATGCATGGCTGTCAATGCTCAGACTTGCAGAAAAACACAGCAGAAACCTGTTTGTATATCTGCACTCAGCCCCTAATTCTTTGCAATGAAGTTTACATCACTCATAGAAAAAAAGAAAAGGCAAATGTATAAATGCAGTTTACATGTATAAATTCTTTTAATAACATCCAGGTTAATTAACTCTCTATTGCCTTTTTTTTCTCTCTGAAGTCCATCACACCGTCATGTTGCACAAACATTACAGTTTATATTCATGCATAATATATGCAAATAAACAGATAATTGCATGCAGAATACATCTCATACTGCATTATTTCTTTTCTGCAAGGCAATGTCTGCAATATTGAAACAGATGACTAAGATGGGTGCAAGGATTGATGATAACTAACTTGGTCCAGAAAGCAAATGTGTCTAAAAGTAAAAGTCAGGCAATGGGAAAGCATTCTAGATGTTCTAGCTATTATACTGAGACCAATAGTAGACAAGATAATTCAGAGACTGATGGGAATGAATGTTAACATAATAGCTTGCAGTCTAACAAAGAACACAAATTCTGATTGGCTCCTTGGGCTATAATGTAAGCCATACATTACAATAATAAATTAACTTTTCATTATTCCATAATAATTATTCATTAGAAGCTCAACCAGGAACAGGTTTTACAAAATGAATCAAGCATTAAGATACACAAAATATTGAGTCTATTTTAATGATGATGTATGTCAACATTCATTTTTGCTTAATCATGCATATTTATGAAGGCAAAAATGTAGTATTCAATAACTCAAGAGGAAATATCTCTCATTTCAGCAGAAATCGAATGTGACCCTATTGTGTTGATACAGATACAAAGAAAGAATTGCTGGTATTTTGGCACTGCTCAGGAACAGCTCTGAGGGACTTGAATATAGCTATACATGGACTGGATTTCTTCATCATGGCCAAACTTGTGAATGTACTTCTAGTACAAAAAACAACCTGGAAATATAAAGTTTTTTCTCTTGGTTGGCACCTGCACACCTCAACTATGCATATAAGTGAATTAGTTCTGCAGTTTGCAGATGTGGTATCCTCTAGACTGTGGTTGCAAATCTCAGCAACATTCTGGGACTTATAAATGTGTTATGGAGGATCGTCTTTATTTTCTCTTTGATGAGTCAGTTCAGGCTAAATCTTACTTGACTATTCTTCATGATTGTTAATGGCTTCCAAGGGATGCCTCCAGAATTCCTGCAGAAAGCTTTTATTTTTAAGAAACAAGTCATTGAAACACAAAGAACACGAAAGGTTACTTATTACTAAAAAAAGGACATAAAAATAATAAATCTATGCAAGAGCTAAGCAGATTTTGCCACATACTTTGCTTTAAACACTAGTTCAGCGTAATACAGATTTGAAGCGACATAGAAATATGTGTTACACCTTCACTACCGTGTTCATTCATTTTCACTAAGAAAACCTACAGTATATAACACCACCTGCAATTACAGGCACAAAATTGAGACACTTGAATGTGTCCAGAGAAGGGCAACAAGGCTTGTGAGAGGCCTCGAGCACAAGCCCTATGAGGAGAGGCTGAGGGAGCTGGGACTGTTTAGCCTAGAGAAGAGGAAGCTCAGGGGAGACCTTATTGCTCTCTACAACTATCTGAGGGTGGTTGTAGCCAGAAGGGGGTTGGTCTCTTCTCCCAGGCAACCAGCACCAAGACAAGAGGACACAGTCTCAAGCTGTACCAGGAGAAGTTTAGGCTTGAGGTGAGGAGAAAGTTCTTCACTGAGAGAGTTGCTCACCATTGGAATGTGCTGCCCAGGGAGGTGGTGGAGTCACCATCCCTGGAGGTGTTCAAGAGGGCACTGGATGTGGCACTTGGTGCCATAGTTTAGTCATGAGGTCTGTGATGACAGGTTAGACTTGATGATCTTTGAGGCCTCTTCCAACCTTGGTGATTCTGTGAAAATTCAAGTGAAGGTGCTAATTCTGAACCAGTTACCTCTTTGCCTAATGGTAACTTCATGAGGAGATTCTGAATTACAACATATGGAACCTAGAGCTAAGTGTGAAAATTTCCCTTTACCCAACTTCAGTTAAACCTGAACCACTTTTTATATGCCAAACAGGTGACAGAAGCCCTAACCCTGGAGGTTTTTAGGGCCAGGCTGGATGTGGCTGTGAGCAACCTGATGTAGTGTGAGGTGTCCCTGCCCATGGCAGCAGGGTTGGAACTAGATCATCCTTGAAGACCTTTCCAATCCTAACAATTCTGTGATTCTATGAAAAAAGGAAGAGGGAGAGGGATCATCATAATTCTGTACACAATCCTTTCAGAGGCATTGTGAGATAATTAGTTCATATCACAAAATAATTTAAAAATATTTCACAGTAATCAGCTTAGTTTTATTTATACATCAAAGGAAAAAAAATATTTCTGTTCCACAGATGTTACACCTGGAGGGCCAGGCAACATGAACTAAAGGAAAGCATTTTTTTTTCAAGCTGGAAAAAAAATAATTAATGAGGTCTTCTTAGCTTCATTAATAGGTTTGTATCTTCTAAATCTGTATCCGTAGCAACTAAGCAAAATACCTAATTCCTGTTATCTAGCATCACATTTGGTTAATAATTCAATCTGTTTATTGTCAAGATAGAAAGTTCACATGAGGTTTATATTGAAAATTCTGCTATCTTTCTTCCCTTCATGTTGCTTGATAATCTCCAAATTAAAAAAAAAATAAATAATAAAATAATCTTATCTGGAATTAGTGGCCTTTGTGTTTTAAAAGATTCTTGCTGCAGTGAGGGTAATACCTTGACTGCCTTAGGGGAAAGTGGCCTCTATGTGCATACAGTAGTCAGATCACTGTCCTAAAAGACATAGCTCTTTAGGCAGCCAAACTAATCTGGGGAAGCTCTAAATGATGCAGAATTAGTATCAGGAAACCATAAAGCAGTCAGGAATCAAATCACAGAAACACAGAATCAATCAGGTTGGAAAAGACCTCAAAGATCATCAAGTCCAACCTTTAATGGTACCTTTGGCTTGTCAGATGTTTGTACCACAATACAAGAAGTTCCAAACTAAACTGGGCACACAGTGCATTTAAATCTACACCGAGAATAAAGAGAAGTTTAGGAAAAGAATATGGAAATGTCACTGTCTTTCCTGTGTACTAATGCATGTTACATCCTCACCACTTTCCCCCTGGTTTTCATTATTTTGTATCCTGCTTTAGTAATTTGTTTTCTGCATTGGAGAGCTCCTGATTTTTTTGTCTCGTCTCATTCAAAATCTGGTTCAGACTTGCTCCTGTTTTCTGTATTGTGTATCTCTAGTGAGAACTACCTGGAAAAATATCAAATGAATTTGCTGTGTGGATTTATACAGGGAAACATACTGTGATGGAATTTGTTTCCTGATCTTCTTTTAATTTTTGAGCATCCACCTCATACTTTGCAAACCTAAGCACAACTGCTCAAACCTTTCCTGAATGCCAATAGCTACTGCAGACCTTATGATTTCTTATCACTGTGCTTTCAACTACTTGAGGCATTTCACCCCCTAATGAATTACTTTTGCAATGTCTTTCATGAACTCTCATACTGAGTGATAGTTCCTAATTCCTTGAAAAACATCATGTCAATAAACTTGGTAATCATTATACCTTTTGCCAGATCACTGAGAAATATGTTCAAGAGTATCAATTCCCACAGACCTCTCCATAATGGTAAAAGCAATCATCTATTCTAAACCATTTTTTTTTTCTTCTTTTATCACTTATTAATGGTTACATGAAGATTTTTCTCCCTTATCTCATGGCATCCTGTGTTACAGATGGTCATTCTCAAAGGTATTTTGCAAATGCAAGCAGATATATCAATCATTAGCTCTGCCTACTTTACCGCCTTCTTTATGGAGCATTGCACTCTACTTGCAAGGCATCACTACAGAACCTGTGTTGACTTCCTACCAATCATATTTACTCATTCTCAATCAAAAGTTCAACAGTTTGCTGAGTGCAGATGTACACTTTTCATTTGACAAGTTCTGGAAAGCCCTTTTAAAAAATTTGTATCACCTCTGCCATTTCCAGCTCCTCCTGTAGAAAGAACATTTTAAGTGATAAATCACATACTATAGTTAACAGATCAGCACTTTCATATTTCATTTTCCTTAGAACTCTACATGAACACCTTCTGCTTCTGGAAGTTTGCTGCTATTCATTTTCCTAATTTATTTGAAAGCTGCTTTTATTAACATTTCATCTGAGAGAATTCCTGAGCACTGACTTCTGTTACAAAAACCTTTCATGCATGACTCTCCCAGACTTTGTCCTGTGGCTTCATTCTACTCAGACACACTTTATACTAATCTTTGGCCATACCACTTTTGGTTTTCTCATTGGAATTTGTTGGAATACATTATTTTATGTATTATTATTTATATATACGTGTGTGTGTGTCTGTATGTTTATATATGTATATATATATTTTTATTTTCCTAGAACAAGATGGTGAGACACTGGAACAGGTTGCCCAGGGAGGTGGTAGAAGCCTTGTCCCTGAAGGTTTTTAAGGCCAGTCTGGATGTGGCTCTGAGCAATGTGATCTATTATGAGGGATCTTTGCCAATGGCAGGGAAGTTGGAACTAGACGATCCTTGAGGTCCTTCCAACTCTAACAATTCTACGATTCTAAGAGGTTTCTCAATGTCTTGTTACTACAACCCAATTTACAAATAAGTTACAGCCTTATTATTTGTAATTTCTCTTTCTTAAATAAGGATTCAATAATTTCTAATTTGGCTCTTAATTTGTGTTTAGTCATGCCAGCTTTTTTGTCATTATTTATAGAATATACTTTTAGACTAGAAATCTTATATAGTAGTAACATTTTCAATGCAAGCATTTTATCTTACAAACACAAATAAAAAATTATCAGTAGTTGATCACTAACAGATTTCAGCCTTGAGAATCAAGTTAACCCCACTGGAACACAGGAATTTCCACCTCAACACAAGGAGACACTTCTTTACTGTGAGGGTAATGGAGCACTGGAACAGGCTTCCCAGAGATGTTGTGGAGTTTCCTTCTCTGGAGACTTTCAAAGCCCACCTGGATGCTTTCCTGCTTGGCCTGATGTAGGTGATCCTGCTTTGGCAGGGGGGTTGGAGTAAGTGATAGCTAGAGCTACCTCCCAACCTCTGACATTCTGTGATTCTATAATTCTATTTCAAGTCACCTGAAAAGGAAAGAAAAAAAAATACCCCATAAAGACCAAACATAAAGAGAACATTAATAGCCAGAGGGTACAAAAGACAAGCACAATAAGAATGGGGATGGGAGAAAGCAAAATTAGTAAAGGAGGAACTGCTCCCACACCATACTGCCAGTCCACTCAGAGTGCTGTGTCACATCTATACCTCTGGTCACCCACTGCAAGTCCTCTCTCTACTTTGCTTGGAAAAGGGCACTGCTTTTTGTTTTGCCATTCACCACATTTTCTTGCTGCATTTTGTCTGATTATCTACCTGTAGTTGTTGTTGCTCTGATTATCTGCTTTTATATGTCATGTTATGGCACTTTCAGTATGTGTTTCTGTTGCATCCTGGAGTTTTATTCACCTTTGCAGAAAAAGGTTGCTGACTTCACTTGTGTAGAATTTATCATTTAGCTCTTGTCATTCTTGCATTTTTGTTAGGTTTCATCTTAAATCTATGGAGAGAGTTTTAGAGGGTTGTATTCTTTTGATTTTAAGCTTCAACACCATAGTTATATTGTAATTTAGATAAAGCATCCATTTCCACAATAGGCTACATTGATTCCAAAATCTTTCCCTTATTTGCTGCTTCTAATTCTCACCTGTATTTAGATTTTCTGTCTTTGTATACACTAATGCAAATATTTCGGAGAAAACTTCCTATTCAGTAACTTCTTTAGTATCTTTTTTTTTTCCTCTTTTACATATGAATTAACATCCAGAAATAATGCTATCAAAATTTCCCTACTGTTTAAATGCTACCTTTTCACATAGCAGAAGTCACCATACTGACACATATATACACCTAGCAACAAAACCCTTCAGTGTGATTAGCCTTATCTCCTTGTGGCACTTGGTGTCATGGTCTAGTAGTCATGAGGTCTTTGGTGAGAGGTTGGACTTGATGATCTCTGAGGTATTTTCCAACCTTGTTAATTCTATGATTCTATGATATCAAGGATACCTTAAGGCAATACCCACAAGTGTGGATTGTGTATCTGCTAACTATGAAGAGCAACCCTCTTGCAAGTGTGATGCCTGGCAGATTGCTGCAGCTATGCCCCTGGGAGGGAGGTTGTGTAATGCAGGGATAGATCCTAATCCTTAGGTTACTATTCCATATAGTTAGCAGTCATTTCACATTCACTTCATACCACATATTCACTCCAGATTATACCATATTTTTCTCCTAGAAGTTGACAGAAGGAATCCCTGTAGGTTTTTAAGGCCAGGCTGGATGTGGCTCTGAGCAACCTGATCTAGTGTGAGACGTCCCTGCCCATGACAGAGGGGTTGGAACTAGATGATCCTTGAGGTCCCTTCCAACCCTAACAATTCTATGATTCTATACAGTACTAAATGTAGCAGCTGGGGTGGGGAAGGGGGGAAGAGGGGCAGGTGTTTTTTTGTTTGGTTGGGTTTTGTTTGTTTTGGGTTTTGTTTGTTTGTTTGTTGTGGTTTTGTTTCTTGTTTTATTTGATTTTTTTTTTTTTTTTGTTTTGGTAGTGTTTGGGGGGGGTTGGTTGATTTTGTTGTTGTTATTTGGTTGTTGGGTTTTTTTCTTCCTTTTTTTTTCCTTTTTCTCATGGTACCAACAGGTTATTTTCTGTTGTAAAGGAAGGAAAGCAAAGTCATTACTTGACATGTTCTTTATCTGTCTTTTAGAGGTATTATTTTCCATTGACTCAAATGAGTCTCAAAAAAATTCTGTTCAATACAAAGTTCACTTGACATAATTTTTAAGGAAGTTCACATAAATACAAATAAATTCAATTGTGTGTAAACTCTCTGTTTCTCAGTTTTCTTTCACATAGTCTTAGCTTTCAGCTTCTAGGAATAACAATTATGTGCAAAGGAATGGATTATACATTATATAATTTAAATCAATACAGCTATAACACACACACCATTATGTGAGATATAATGGAGGACTGCAGGCAGGAGTTCTTGCTTTTTTTCAGCAAAAATACTTAAGTCACTTTTTTGTAAGGCTTCAAAACAGTAGTAGTTCAATCTAGTACACCAATTTTTATGCACATGTTGGTTGTTAATCATTTCAATATCTACACTTATTACCATCCTGCATTGGCCCTGATCCTTATAATGACATTATTCAGATTTGCTAATATTCATTTATATACTGCCCTTGTGCTGGCTTCATTTACATGTTAATTATGCTTTGTAAAACAAAAAATGAGCTGTCCATTTTGTTGGTAAATATGGTAATAAATCTTTTATCCTAGGACTATCTTAGCCTTACTAGTAATTCAAGACATCCAATATAATAATGAAACATAGAGCAGAAATAAACAATAAAGGTTCTTAGAAAAATAGATTATAAGCAGATAGCTTTCAAGAGGCTGTTTAACTTTATTTGCCACATTCTCTGAGAAAATCACAGCCACTAGGCATTAGAGACACAAAATCTGGAGAGAATATGAAACCATAACTTAATTCCAACAAAATAAACTAATGCAAGATAAATAATACAAACATCACAGTACAACACAGTATGTTAGAGATTGGAAGGGACTTCCAAAGATCATTGAGTCCAACCTTCCTACTAAAAGCAAGATCACTTAGGGCAGTCTCCACAGGAATGCATCCAGGTGGGTTTTGAAAGTATCCAGAGAAGACAACTCCACAAGCTCTCTGGGCCCCATCACCCTCACTGTAAAGAAGTTTCTCCTCATGTTGAGATGAAATCTTCTAGCTTGTACCTGTTGTTCCTTGTCTTATTATTGTGCACCATCGAAAAGAGCTTGGCCCCCTCCACTTGACACCCACCCCTCAGATATTTGTAAGCATTGATCAGTTCCCCTCTCAGTCTTCTCAAGACTAAACATCCCCAGGCCACTAAGTCTCTCTTCATAGGGGAGATGCTCAAGTCCCCTAATCATCCTCATGGCTCTCTATTGGATCTTCTTCAGCAGGTCTCTGTCTCTCAACCTGATCTAGTGTGATGTGTCCCTGCCCATCGAAGGGGGGTTGGAACAAGATGATCCTTAAGGTCCCTTCCAATCCTAACAATTCTATGATTCTATGTCACATAGGAAAGTATTTAGTTTATTAGTAAATAAAAATGACAGAGTTTATGTCACTAGTAGTCCATCCAGCAGCTGATATGGCTTTGTCTCCTCAGTCTTTGTGACACTCAGTCAATTTTTATTAACACTGCCATATCAAGATATTTTAAAATAAAACAATCTAAAGACTGCAGCATGATATTTGAGGCTCTTCTCTCAGTTTTAGCAATATTCTGAGCTTGCTTCCCACTGAAGGTTCCAAACATTCTTCTATTCAAACTTTTCACCGCCTAAGAGACAAGCAAGCAGCAATTTTGTGATGCTTGCAGAGTTAGTTTGAATGTCTTCTGAGACTGTCTATAAATGTCTACAGAGTTTATAATCCCTAGCAATACCATACTGTCTTATTTGTAAACACCTACACGTATATAAAATCATGTTTCCAAAGCCATCAGAGTCTGCATGTTCCAAAATGTACATTGTCAAGTACACAGCTTCAGAAATTAATTGCTTTACACACTTGATTCTCTAAGATGGATGAATCCATTTTCTTTGCAAAGTGGCATCCCTCTAAAGTCCTACAACTGTACTCAGAGGTAAATCAAAGGCAATATTTTTCCCTTTAAGATTTTCAAACTCCTGGAATTTGAAAGAGGGAGAAAGTATTTTTAGGACATGGAAATTAGACTGCACAGTGAAATGTACTCTTCTGCTTGCTACTTAGTAGGGTGCCTTTGTAAATGCTGATAAAATGTATTTATTCCAAACATTACTGGTAACAGCTCATTGCCTAACTGAAAATGATTTACCTCAATGGTTGCTGTTCTACCCAGAATATATCCAAGCAATTCCTCTGATGAACTCAGGATAGCTCTCAAACCATGTAATGATGAACTGCGTATCAAAGAATCATAGAATTGTTAGGGTTGGGGGGGACCTTATGGATCATCTGATTCCAACCCCACTGCTGTAGGCAGGGACACTTCACGCTACATCAGGTTGCTCAGAGCCACATCCAGCCTGGCCTTAAAAACATCCAAGGATGAGGCTTCCACCACCTCCCTGGGCAACCTGTGCCACTGTCTCACCACCCTCATGCTGAAGAACTTCTTCCTAACATCCAAGCTGAACCTATCCACTCCTAGTTTTGCTCCATTACCTTTAGTCCTACCATTACCTGACACCCTAAAAAGTCCCTCCCCAGATTAATTAAGGCCCCCTTCAGATACTGGAAGGCCACAATTAGGTCTCCTCAGAGCCTTCTCTTCTCCAGACTGAACAGCCCCAACTCCCTCAGTCTGTCCTCATAGCAGAGCAGCTCCAGTCCTCTGATCATCCTCCTGGCTCTTCTCTGGATGCATTCCAGCACGTCCAGACCATGTGCATATTGTCATAAGCAGTCTGAAGCTGTCATGTGCAAGCTGTAAAGACTTAATAAAATTATTAGGAGAGAGGAAAGCAGCTTTACATGGGAACTTATTTGCTATTAAAAAACCAAAAAATTAAAAAAATGAGCATAATTTCCAGATACTTAGGACATTCTTTTTCACTATGAGCACAACTTAGCTGTGGCCTTAGACACATCACCATATTTCTATGGCAGCATTATGAATCCAAAATTGTGTTTATCTTTATACTATTTAAATTGCTTAATATATGAAGGAGTGTGTTCTGCAGCCTAATTCTGTTCAGGTAATTTTATCTAAAAATTAGTTAAACAGATAAAAACATGGCATGGATTATCCAGAGAGGCTGTAGATGCCCCTTCCCTGGAGATGTTCAAGGCCAGGTTGGATGGGGCCTGGAGTAACCTGGTCTGGTTGAGAGGTATCCCTGCCATGGCAAGGAGATTGGATTAGATCATCTCTAAGGTCTCTTCCAGTCTAAGACATTCTATGATTCTGTGAAATAAGTATATATGGCATCTACAAGATATTTTATGTATTAAAAGATAGAAGTTAGTTGCATTTTTCACACCCTGTCATGTCTATTGGACTGACTACTTTGACAGACTACTGTCAAAAAAATGTATCTTTTATTTAGTGAAAATACATAGTGAAATGTAGTCATCACATCAGGCCCCATGCTGCTACTACATGTTAGTATATGTACTGAGATACTATACCCAAATATCATCTTTCAGGCCAGAACTCTTTGCATGTCTTGATCAGACACTAGAGAAAAATCCAGTATTTATAAGTATTGACTGTGTTGGCTGTTGGATTCTTTTATTCAATATATTTTTTTAGTCCTTATTAGCACTGTTTGAAAAGAAGTACCCAGCAAGCCCAAACATTTCCTCTTACACAAGCAGAACATCTTAGTTAAGTATGGGATAATAAGGCAGATATAAAAAAAAAATATTTTGTAATGCTATCCCCATATATTTAAGAATTTATTGAAATTATCTAGAATTTCCAAAACCACAGACATCAGAATCAAATCTGTCTTGCCAGTTTTCTCCCTCTCCTATGGGAATCACCAACCATCTTTCAATAATTGTAAATTAATCAATACCTTCACATTATAATTCCCTGTTACCACATAGTCTTGCTGTTCTTGATTTGTATGCTGCATCTTTTCATAGAATCACAGAATTTCAGGGGCTGGAAGGGACGTTGAAATATCATCCACTCCAACCCACCTGACAGAGCAGGAACACCTACACCAGATTACACAGGAACACATCCAGGTGAGTTTTGAGTAGCTCCAGAGAGGGAGACTCCACAAGCCCCCTGGGCAGTGTGTTCCAGTGCTCTGTCACCCTCGCAGCGAAAAAGTTTTTCCACATATTTATGTGAAATTTCCTGTGCCTCAACTTCCACCCATTGCTCTTGTCCTGTCATTGGGCACCACCAAGCAGAGCCTGGCTCCATCCTCTTGGGACTCACCCATTACATATTTATAAACATTGATGAGGTCACCTCTCAGCCTCCTCTTCTCCAAGCTAAAGAGCCCTCAGCTCCCTCAGTCTCTCCTCGTACAGAAGATGTTCCACTCCCTTAATCATCCTTGTGGCTCTGCGCTGGACTCTTTCAAGTAGCTCACTGCCTTCCTTGAACTGAGGGGCCCAGAACTGGACACAATATTCCAGATGTGGCCTCACCAGTGCAGAATAGAGGGGGAAGAGAACTTCTCTCAACCTACTGGTCCCACCTCATCTAATCCACCCCAGAAAGGCATTGGCCTTCCTGACCACAAGAGCACATTGCTGGCTTGTAGTCATCCTTCCATCCACCAGGACCCCCAGGTCCCTTTCGCCAGCACTGCTCTCCAGCAGGTATGTCCCCAAACTATATTAGTGCATAGAGTTGTTCCTTCCCAAACCCTGTTTTTACTTTTTAAACCCTGTCTAAGGTATGTATTCATTAAAAAAAAAAACAAACCCAAACAAAACCAAAACCAAACAAGAGAATAAAAATAGAGTTTTCTGGTTATATAAATACTAGCTCTGCTTCTAGGTAATGTGACAATTCTGTAAATAATTGAAAAAACACTGAAAACCTTTATGCAACATACTACAGGAGCTACATATACATAGATTTTAAATAATGGGTCTTCCTGTCTTATGGATTTTACAGTCCAAACAAAGAAATTGATCAAAGACAGGAAAAAGGACCATGAGTGTGATATGCACTTTGCAGGAACCAAAACACTGTGAACTAAAAAGGCCTGCCCCAGATCCATGCAACAGACCAAAATGTATTGAGGAGTACCTAAATCCCTGCCTAAAATTTAATTTTTTCTCCCTGGTGGAGAAAAATAGTCTTGCCATCCTTCTACTCATCAGTCCTTTTGATCCCATTAGCACTGATAAAAAGAGCCTTTTGATTTGTTACTTTACGATTTTTTTGTCTTCTGGAAGGTTTTGAGGTTCGGTGATTTGGGTTGGTTTTATTTATAGTTCCTTAAATCTATGTCCACAGCACATTGCATTTCTAGGTAGTGTTCTGCGTGTGAGCCAGACACATTTCTGGCTCGTGCTCATCCTGTTGTCCAGCAGGACTCCCAGATCTTTTTCCATGGAGCTGCTTTCCAGCAGGTCAGCCCCCAACTTACACTGATGCATGGAGGTTATTCCTCCATGGGTGCAGGACCCTACACTTGCTCTTGTTGAACTTCATAATGTTACTCTCTGCCCAACTCTGCAGCCTGTCCCAGGTGACTCTGGATGGCAGCACAGCCTTCTGGTCTCCTTCCAGTTTGTCATCACAAACTTGTTGAGGGTACACTCTGTTCTTTCATCCAGGTCCTTCATGAACATACTGAACAGTACTGGACCCAGTACTGACCCTGGGAGGCATCACTTGTTATAGACCTCCAACTAGACTGCTACTGAATGTTTTATTGCCATCTTCTTCATAATTCTTGAAAGCAAGGGGGGGGTGGGGGGGGGTGGGGTGGTAATGTCAGCCAAGGATTTTAACTTCATCAACTTCTTCTTGAGTATCTTTCTTTATCTCAAGCCTAGAGAAATTCATATATTTTGGGGGAGAGGGTGGAAGGGAAGTGAGAATTCTTTCTTTCTGAGATCTAATCTTCCTTTAAGTCTTGATTCTTAAGATTAGATTTATAGAATGTTCAACTTTTCTGATAAATGGTATGGTTTTTACTTGCAGCAATAGAAGAATTCAATGAACTTCAAAATTCTGTTTTTCTGGTAAGCCAAACTCTCACTTAGATCAAAGGTGAAATAGGTACTCCTAAGACTTTTACAAAAGACACTCTTGACACTTCTTTTGAAGGGAGATGACCCTTACTTCTTATTCAGGAGTGATGAGACATATCTGCAATGCTGGCTCCAGCTCTGGGTTCACCACTACAGGAGAGAAATGGTCTTATAATTTTGGACAATATAAAGAAATAAAATCAAACATTTGTAAAAATTTGTATCAGTCATTTCAGCAAAGATCATATTAGAAATATATATATTTATATATATAGATATAAAGATATATATAACACCACCCCCCCATCAAAACCCCATTAGTAGTGTAATTTATTTTGTACGTAGATAATATTTTACCTTGAAAGACTCATTTTACAGACTCATTGCATGCATAATTACTAGGGCAAATTATTTTGATTTGGTCTGTGGCTCTCCACTGGAACATTTTACTCTGCTCTGGTGAGACTTCACCTGGAGTGCTGCATCCAGCTCTGGAGCCTTGAACACAGGAAGGACATGGACCTGATGGAGCAGGTCCAGAGGAGAGCCATGGAAATGATCAATGGGCTGGAACACCTCTGCTATGAGGACAGGCTAAGGGGGGTCATTCAGCCTAGAGAAGAGAAAGCTCTGGGGAGACATAATAGTGACCTTCCAGTACCTGAAGGGGGTCTACAAGAAGGCTGAAGAGCAACTATTTACAAAGGCCTGTGATAATAGAATGAAGGACAATGGCTTGAAATGAGGCAAGAGTAGATTTAGATTGGATGTTAGGAAAAAGTTCTTTACCCTGAGGGTGGTGGAACACTGCAACAGGTCACCCCTTGGGTGAGGTACATCCCTGGAGATCTTCAAGGTGAGGCTGGACAGGGCTCTGAGCAACCTGATCTAGTGGAGGATGTCCCTGCTTACTGCAGAAGGGTTGGATTAGATGACCTTTGGAGGTCCCTTGCAACTGAACTATTCTATGATTCTATGACTCTATTCTATTGTTAAATAAAGAGCTTCTGTGGCAGGTAGATCAATGAAATTTTTTATCATTTTTTTCCTGACAAGATGAATTAAGTTATTAATTAAGCTAACCTGGTAAAATAGAAAAAATAGTATGTGTTAAAGGAAAAATAAATAATTAAATGTCCATCAGCATGACCAGGTTTTCCTTTTGATATTGTTTTCTTTTATTATGACTAGCTAAAGGTGGATCCTGTTGCACATAATGAAAATCTGCAACCCAAAGTATCAAGAATCACACTGTATTATAAATTTGTGCATTTATACTAAGAATTAAACTGTGGAACACAAATTTATTTTGTTCCATTTATTTCGCAATGCTCAGATGTTCCATTAGCTCATTCTTTCTCCTTCAGTAGGGTTTCTCCTAACATAAACTCACAGCCAGCAAAGGAGAATGAGTGCCTATAATGCCACAAAAACTTCTTTTGTAGGATATGCACTGTAAGTCATAGAATCATAGAATCCACCAGGTTGGAAAAGACCTCAAAGATCATTAAGTCCAACCTATTACCTAATACCTAACACCTCATGACAACTAAATCATGGCTTCAAGTATCATGTCCAAGCCTTTTTTGAACACCTCCAGGGATGGAGACTCCACCACCTCCCTGGGCAGCACATTCCAATGACCAATTACTCTTTCTGGGAAGAACATTCTCCTCACCTCCAGCCTAAACTTCCCCTGGTGCAGCTTGAGACTGTGTCCTCTTGTTCTGTTTCTGGTTTCCTGTGAGAAGAGACCAACCCCCACCTGGCTACAACCTCCTTTCAGGTAGTTGTAGACAGCAACAAGGTCTCCCATGAGCCTTCTCTTCTCCAGGCTAAACATCTGCAGCTCCTTCAGCATCTCCTCACAGGGCTTGTGCACCAGACCTCTCACCAGCCTCGTTGCCCTTCTCTGGGCATGTTGAAGTATCTCAATGTCCTTCTTAAATTTAGGAGCCCAGTCATGATGGACGTCACTAGTTCACCACTGCATCTATTTTCAGTCATCAAGCTGGTCTCCTGTTTCCTTTAATAAACCACAACTATTCTAAAACTTGATGGAGGACACATCAACTCAAGCTGCATGCCACTGATGCTGTGTGCGGTTATGCATGTGGACATTTTTCTCTGTGTACACAGCCCCTGGGAAATGTAATTTAAAATCAGTCCTGAAATGGTGAAAATGCTAACTGTCTTGTGGGAAATGATTATCATTTTTATAGACACTGGAATGTATTTTGCTAGGCAGGACATGCCAGATTAAATAAATGGGAAGAGAATATGGAAGCATATAATCAGGAAAATGTGATGAAAGTATAATTGCCAAAATCAGTGGGGTTTGTTTTGGTTTGATTTTGTTTTCATTCATCTGACCAAGACAGCTGGATGGTGTTTGCTTACTTGTTTGTTTCTTCCCCTCTGCTAACATTTGAGATGCAAAGTCTAATTTTAAAACTGTGTCTTTATGGACTGCTGTATATTTTGGATACATTTCATTAAAACTCCTTCTCTTAGTTTATGTTATTTAAATGCCTTTTTTTCCTCCCATGTTGGCATCTGTAAAACTGCGTTCATAGCATATGTTTATTCACAGTATGTCACAGATGAAACAATCATTTAAAACTTTCCTTTGGTCTGCTCTGTGACTGCTAAGATTTTTAGCCTGGAAGAGGCTCAGGGGAGACTTTATTGCTCTCTACAACTACCTGAAAGGAGGGGGTTTGTCTCTTCTCCCAGGCAACCAGTGACAGAACAAGAAGACACAGTCTCAAGCTGTGCAAGGCTCAAGGTGAGGAGGTAGTTCTTCACAGAAAGAGTAATTGGCCATTGGAATGTGCTGCCCAGGGAGGTGGTGGAGTCACCATCCCCAGAGGTGTTCAAAAAGGGATTGGACATAGCACTTGAGGCCATGGTTTAGTTGTCATGAGGTGTTAGGTATTAGGTTGGACTTGATGATCTCTGAGGTCTTTTCCAGTCTGGTTGATTCTATGATTTAGAGATATGTGGAATTCTATTGAAAAGTATAGGAAGTAGATGCTACTAAGGAGGAGGTTAAAGAAGAAAACAATAAAAGAGTTCTGTGAAGTAAAATCTCCAGTATGTGAAGAGCAAAGGAATGTAGGGGAAATATTTTACAGGCTATATGGAAGTAGATATTTAAGACTGATAATTTGAAATGTTTCTCTTGGGTTAAACATATTTTGAGATTGTTGTCTTGACTTCCTTAGTTAATGAGAGAAGAATGAACATGACTACAGTACAATAGGTATCAATTCAAGATGGGCAAGCAACATCAATTAATCAGCCTCTCATAGTCTCCATAGAGAATAAAATCAATCAGACAAGCATCTTTGATGTAGATGTCTAAATCTGGATAGATGAATCCTACCTGTGCTGTCCTTTGACTTGCTTTATGTCCACTCCTTTCCTCACTCTCTTAGGGTAAGTCATCCGTGTTAGAGGAAGAACTAATTTTCTCAAGACTTGTCAGTCTTTGAGTAGAATCAAGTCATGATCCCTTTGCAATCAAGGTGAAATTATTACTGTTTTGAAAATAGAAATGACCAGTATTGGAGTCCAAATTCAATTACCTCTTTTGGATATTTTTCATTACTAAAGCCAGAAGCAGCAACCAGAACAGGAAGCCGTTCAAGTTACAATATGATCTACAAGGCCCATGACACATTCCTCCAACCAGCACTTTAATTTTAAAGCTGGCATGATGTCAACATGGTATCATGTCAACATGGAATCAAATACTCATCAACAGATTTATCTGAACCCATGACAAGAGGAAAATAATAGGACATTTTCTGAGGTAAGAGCTAAAGTAGGCTATTCAAATGTTTTGGAATTAGTAACCCAGGGTCAATCAAGTCTTTGTTTTATCAGAGAGAAGGAGAGCAAAACATTTGTTAGGGAAAAAAGTTGAAATGTTTGTTTAGTTGACAAAATTGATAGCACCATGAATTGTTATTAAAGTGATTCCTTTTAGCCCAATGGCATCTTATGAGGTATTAAATAGTTCAGAATGCCTTCTGAGACCAGCCTGGTATAAAATATTCAGCATCTCTCCACTTTATGCCAAAAATACTCCACTAAATTAATTAGAGTTAGACATGTTTAAAACAATTGGCTATATGAGCTTTGCACAGGAAAGCAAAAGGGCTGGGAGATTTAATGCTTTCCTTGATCTTTGTTCATGACAGTAATCCTCTTTGGAAATGACGTTGCAGGAATGAGCCTTCCTATTGGTCTGGGTGTACACAGATTAACGATCAAATGCTTCTTAGAATCATAGAATCAAGAAAGTTGGAAAAGACCTCAAAGATCATCAAGTCCAACCTGTCACCCAGGACCTCATGACTACTAGACCATGGCACCAAGTGCCACATCCAACCCCCTCTTGAACACCTCCAGGGACGGTGACTCTTCACAAGGTATTTCCTATAAAAAGCAAACCAATGCACTGTATATGAGGTAAAAAGAAGCTGATATCTGGTTCAAAGGAAATCAGACATATCTTACTGCTCAGAAGAATGTGCCTATATTTCTTGTATTTCTTTAAAGTCTCAGCTAGATCAGGTTGCCCTTAATGCACTGATTGCCATTACCTTAACATTTTTAGTAGTTACAATGCAATATTCTGAGCTCTTAGAATGTGTCTAAAACAAAGGTTTTGTGACTGGAAACAAAGCATAACAAGCATTGTTCCAGGATATTTTTATATTTACTCTGCTTTATAACTCTTTCTAGTTCAGGTAAAGCTACTTTGCATATAGGCATGACCTGCACCTACACTTAAAAGCTGACTCGCAAGCCACATTAGCCAAACATAGCAAGGATGTAAGAGAAGAACACAGGAGTTTGGGATGCCTGAGTATGTATGAGTTGAAATGAACATGGATTTCCATCTGTTTAATGTCTGCACATCTTTTTTTGATCTCTTAGCAAACAATACACAATATCAAGGTATATCTGCTTTGGAGCAGGGTTTAAATGACACTTAAACCTTAGGTCCTGGAGAGCTATAATTTGCTATTTTAGTTTGTCCAACAGTATTCCAATAGCCTGAATAAAGAAAAAAAAATTATTATTCTTGTGTGAAACATCTGGTCAGCAAGGTGAGAGATTGCAAGAAATTACTGAAAGAACCCACCCCAAAAATAGCAAAATGGATAAAAACAGATAAAAACTAAGGTGAAAGGAGAAGAGACAAAGAAAAAAATCCTTCTATCCAAAGAGGCAGATCTCAGAGGATATCTATGGATGATCTAAAGTTATTCAAGGGATGATCTAAAGTTATTCAAGGGATGATCTAAAGTTACTCAAGGAAATAAGAACCTTTGTACTTGGGACACTTAGGAACATGGCAAGCGTCTCTATTCCATTCAGATAGAGAATTTGACTCCTATTATAACTTAGACATGACTGGAAAATCTAGGAATGTTTTGACTGTACAGGTTCACATTCCATCTACTTTATTTTTACCTCTTTTAGAATAGAATAGAATAGAATAGAATAGAATAGAATAGAATAGAATAGAATAGAATAGAATAGAATAGAATAGAATAGACCAGACCAGACCAGACCAAACCAGGTCGGAAGAGACCTTCAAGATCATCACGTCCAACCTATCAATCAATCCAACCCACCTAAACAACTAAACCATGGCACCAAACACCCCATCAAGTCTCCTCCTGAACACCTCCAATGATGGTGACTCCACCACCTCCCCGGGCAGCCTAACAATTCTATGTGCATTTCACTTCTCTTGTTGCGCAGAAAAGATAGTTGGACATATTCACTGTCTGGTGATATTTATCCAGTATTGAAATTTATGAAAATGCTTTTAGAGGTAAGTAGATTACATTGTTGACCTATTAAAAATACCAAGTATGTAAGGATATTTACAGACCTGATGGAGCATGTCCAGAGAAGGACTGTGAGGATGATCAGAGGGCTGGAGCACCTCTCCTATGGAGACAGCCTGGGAGAGTTGGGATTCTTCAGTTTGGAGAAGAGCAGGTTCTGAGGAGACCTTATTGTGGCCTTCCAGTATCATAAGGGGGCCTACAAGAAAGCTGGGGAGGGACTTTTTAGAGTGTCAGGTAGTGACAAGACTGCAGGGAATGGAGCAAAACTAGAAGTTGGAAAATTCAGATTGTATATTACGAAATAGCTCTTCACCACAAGGGTGCTGAGACACTGGCACAGGTTGCCCAAGGAGGTGGTGGAAGGCTCATCCCTGCAAGTTTTTAAGGCCAGGCTGGATGTGGCACTGGGCAACCTGATCTAGTGTGAGGTGTCCCTGCCCATGGCAGCAGGGTTGGAATTGGGCCATCTCTGAGGTCCCTTCAAACCCTGACAATTCTGTGATTCTGTGAAAATTGATAGTTTCTTAATCTTGGTATGAAAAGGATTAAAAGCACCGGAATTGTTCCTAAAGCTGAAATTCCAGCATCCATACTTATTGGTGATCCTCAGACCAAAGTTTTATTTTCTGGGATCATTCACAATGCACCAGAAGATTGGGCCAAGTTAATGGTCTGCTACTCAAAAGAACAATTTTCTGCATAGCAACTACAAAATCATAGAATCATAGAATTGTTAGAGTTGGAAAGGCCCTCAAGGATCATCTGATTCCAATCCCCCTGCCATGGGCAGGGAACCCTCACACTAGATCAGGTTGCTCAGAGCCACATCCAGCCTGGCCTTAGAAACCTCCAGGGATGAGGCTTCTACCACCTCCCTGGGCAACTTGTTCCAGTGTCTCACCACCCTCATGGGGAAGAGCTTCCTAACATCCAATCTGAATTTACCCATTTCTAGTTTTGTTCCATTCTCCCTTGTCCTATTACTACATGACACCCTAAACAGTCCCTCACCAACTTTCTTGTAGCCCCCTTTAGATACTGGAAGGCCAAATGAGGTCTCCTTGGAACCTTCTCTTCTCCAGACTGAATAGCCCCAACTCCCTATCACCCTGCTGCTCTACATAGTCACATTTCTTGAGAGGAACCTTCCCCAAAAGAAACTGAGATAACTCATGAATCAGTCAGTTTGAAGTGGAATAGTTGATTGCTATGTATAGATTCAGCATTTTTCTGAATTAGGACCTATAAGAGAAATGGCCCATGGTTTTAAAAAATGCTTTTGATGGAAAGAAGAGACAAGTATTTGTATTGCCTGCATAAGTAATCAGGCATAGTACAGATGGTGAGGGACTTTGCACTGCAGATGGGAATGAATCAGAAGATGATAGAAGTGCTAAATCCAAACCCTTGCTCCATCACTATCTAGGGATAGACATTGTTAAAGGAAAGTTTGCATATGAAGTTTACTTTCAGTAAATATGCATACTTGTGGGAGTTGAAGTTAGGTGACAAAATGAACATTTATACAGTGATAAAGGGATTTTACTTTATTTGTAATAAAATAACAAGTAACCTGTTCAATGTACAGCTAATGAAGCTCTTAAGATGTTGTGAAAATTATATTATCAGCAAATAAAACTGCTCTGGGTAACTAACCTCAAAGTTAGCAGTTTCAGGGCATCAGGATGAAACTCTACTCAGCTCACTTACATGTCAGATCTCCACAGTCTGTACTGTGCTTGACAAATCTGCAAGTTAAATCCCCAGGTGAAATACAGGCATTTCTATGGCAACAGCTATACCATATATAACAATGCTCAGAAGAGCTAGAAAATTAATACCATCACTTACCTTCAGTTTATCAGCTGATTGATTACAATGACAGTTTATATGGAGACCCATCACCCATACTTCAGACCAGGACTACCTTTTAAGAAGGCATTTAATCAAAAATATCTCTACAACCATAGACTTTGTCTTTTGTTTTCTTCTACTAAAATCATGGGTAGAATATTGGTACAGAATAGCAAAAGATCGTTTGTTCTTAGGTCTTTTCCTGGTCAAGGTATATAGCTGCCTTAAAAGAACAACAAACTTGAATTTACAAAACTTCTTTATCAAATTTACTTCCTTTTCTTAACTGTTTTCTTGCTGTCTTGTAGTATTCCTGAGTTTTAGAAAGTTGAAAAGACCATTCTGAATAATAAAGGTGAAAAATAGACCAAATATCTTGTTCAAGTAAATTAGACATTTCAAAGTTCTTCAGGGTCTTCCAAAAAGTCAGGAGGTAAGTATGGTAACATCCTGGTTTGAGCTTCCAGGGCTAAAGCTCATATAATTCATCTTGTTTTTAATTACTGAGAGGTGAAATCAAGGTATACAAGCAGACAACTCAAATAACAAGTGACATTCTAGTACAGCATTCCAGGGAGTAAATTGCATTCAATTTAAGGAGGTACTTAGAAATCTCTTAAGGCAGGACTTTACATAAGCAAAGTGGATACTTTTGCAGGCCTAAGTGTATTTAGCACTTACTCATATTCAAAGTTCTTTGAAACGATAAGTGGAGACCACAGAAAACAGTCCCATGAAATAAAGACATTATTCTGGCCATATTACAGAAGTGATAAAAGGGATGTGTAAGAAAGTATAGACAGCTGATGGTCAGAAAGCCTTTAGAAACCCCTTTTTGGTTATTTTGTCCACACATGTTCCATGCAAAACTTTACACAGTAAAATACAGAAAAAAAAAATAAAATAAAAACATTGAGATTCATATAGTTCCAGAGAGGATTCAGATAATGATACGGCTTGGGGGAATGGAAAAAACTGGAAATGGGTAGATTCAGATTGGATGTTAGGAAGAAGTTCTTCCCCATGAGGGTGGTGAGACACTGGCACTGGTTGCCCAGGGAGGTGGTAGAAGCCTCATCCCTGGAGGTTTTTAAAGCCAGGTTGGATGTGGCTCTGAGCAACCTGATCTAGTGTGAGGAGTCCCTGCCCATGGCAGGGGAATTGGAACTAGATGATCCTCGAGGTCCCCTCCAATGCTAACAATTCTATGACTTAAGGACAGATATAGGGTGAAGTTGGAGATTTATATTCTGTTCTTGTAACCCCATGGACATTGCAGCCAGTGGCTACATAATGTAAAATCCAGAAAGGTTCTTTTCATGACCACAGGTCTTGATCTTATGTGCCTAAGACATTTATGTATATATCTATAAACATCCTATGAGAGACAGTGAGTAGCTGAAGAAATTAGTTGACAGAGATCTACATTAGGCAGGCTTACAGAATTGTTGCTTGTACTAAAGCTAGCTAATTATACTAAAGCTAACTAATTAAAGCCAGATCAGGTATCTCTATAACAGGTTATTTCTGAGGCTGCACATTGAAACCATTCCTTACAGCTTCCACCAGCTTTGGCTACAAACCTTTCTGTCTCCATGAGTAGAAATGGGATTGCAGCACTTCTCTAACCAGGAAGGATTAGAAGATGTTGAATGTTAGCTACCTGATGTTACAGAAAGCTTATGTTTCAGATGATAAAGTGGCAAAAAGCTTGGATGAATAAAATAATATAAACATTTTATACAAGTAGAAAAAGAAAGCATAAATAACATACATCAACTTTAATCATTATAGACCTAAGTCCTAGGGAATTGAATTAAAATTGTTCCAAATAAATTAAATAAATTAACAGAATGCACAAGCAACAGACCTTAAAAATATAAAATGTATGGCTTGAGCTGGTTTTGGATTTCCCTACTCAGTGCAGATTCTAGCTAAGAGCTGTAGTTATGTTTTCCAATTAAAATTTGCTTCTAAGAAGCCTTCATTATTATGTTGCAGTCTGTGTTACCAATTTTAGGCATTAATGCATCAATTTCATTTTCTATAACTAGCAGATACCCACTCCTAGAAAATTCCATGATGTGTTCAGAGATACACTCCAGTATGATGGAGTACAGATTTTGTGAACATAAAAAAGAAATAATTCAGTAAATGTCACATATCTGCAAATTTGTGATCATAAAATCTATGTACACTCAATGTATTTCATCTATTGCATTCTCAATCAAGATATCCAGATTTCTCAGTCATCAGTTTTGTACTTCCATATGCTGTGACACTGAAAATCCAATCCACTCCTCTATTTCCAGTGACAGTGGTTCAGCTCCAGGTGTTACATTCAGTTTTAGAGCTTGGTGAAATTGAGTCAGATCATTCTCCTGAAGACCAGAGACATGGTTTTTAAATGCCTTAGGGTCAGAGAAGACATAGAACCTGTCTTTTGGTCACAGGCTAACTACTCTAGCTACTAAACAGTATCATAAGACTGAGTTGTTATGAATAAGCTTTATGTGGTAGGCATTTTCTATAGGTTTTTAAGCATGTAACACCAGTGAAAGTCACCACCATCACCTATAACATGTACACTGATGTGCCCTTTGTTTTATTCAAAGGCTTTATATCTCTAATGAGATATCTGGATGCATTCTTCTGTGACCTGTGCTAGATTCTATGGTCCTACTCTGTCAGGGATGTTGGACTTGTTGGTCTCCAGAAGTCCCTTCCAGTCCCTAACATCCTGTGAACCTGTGAATCCTGTGATTAGCCAATCCTAAAAAGTTCAGAACAGAGTTTTCTGAAAGTATCTGCTTCCCTCCATATATCAAGCTGGGAATCTATACAATTCACCCTGGATTTCACTCTAGGTCCAGACATTTTACACCCTTTATTGAGGAGAGAACCACAGAGTCATGTAGACCTCTACAGGCTGTCTAGTCCAGTGACCTGCTCAGAGCATATATGATATAAAAGGTTGCTCAGAGCTTTATTCAGTTGTGTTCTGCATATCTCAAAGTGATCCTAGAACACCTCTCAGTACCTGTCCTGGGATTTTACTAGCCTGATTTACCTTGTTACTTGCTCTTTACCTTGCACATCTGTTCCATCCTGTACTGTTTCTATGGACCTCAGAGAAGATTTGTCTTCTCTATTTCCTTCTATCGGGTAGCTGAAGACAAGTAAATTTTCCCTAAGCCCTCTCTTCTTGAGACTGAGAAAATTAAGTCTCTCAACATCTCCACATATATCTTATGCTTGAAGATCAAAATATCCTGATGGCTTGTGCTGGGCTTACTCCAATGCATTAAAGGTTTTGTTCTATTGAGGCACCTAAACTGTCTCACAGAAGCTAGATAAAGGGAAAGGATCATCTTCCTGAGACTCCTGGCGACAATTTACCTAGGATGTGGTGGGCTGTCTGGTTCAGGGTCATATTGCTAGCTCATGATCAGATTTGAAGTTAACTGGTCTTTTTTTTTTTTTAACTAAGCTGTTTCCAAGACAGCCTGTATTGGAACTGTATTGAGCTTTGCATTTATCTTTGTTAATCTTGAAAGTTTTTTATGCAGTTGGTTTACTTTTCCTTCTTGCTGAGGTCACTTGAGATAGCAATGAACCACTACCCCTGTTTTGGCATCAATCCTCAACTGGCTGAGAATGCACACTCCGCAGGGCTGCTCTCAATCCCTTCATTCCTTGCTCTGTATCTGTGCTTGGAATTGCCCTGACCAGTGTGCAGAGCCTTGTACTTTGCCTTGTTGAATATTATGTCATTTACTTATACTAAGTGTACTAAACAGGCATTAAATGTACTAAACCTCTTCATAATCCAGTTAAGCAAGTGCCCTTTCCTGCAAGTGTAAATGAGTGTTCATGCTTCACTTACTGCAGAATAATATACCAGTGGAAAATTAAAGAGGAAATGGAACAGAAAAAGAAATTAATAATACAGAGAAAATCCATAGAGCTTCTGTTGGTGACAATACCAGTGCAGGTTAACACCATTTTTATGACTGACAGCATCATAGAAGCAAGCATATTTTTAAATATTATTTTATTGCTAAATAGTATTTGATTGTTCAATACGTATAACTGAGATAGTCAATGAAGCATTCATTTTAATTTCTAAACACATTGAGGCCCTTCTTTTGGATTACTGCAAATACTTCATTTTCATTTATTTAGATTCAATACATGGAAATATGTAAGTTTCTCTCAGTTAGGAATTTGTCTCAAGGAAAGGCAAAAGGTTGGAACCTGAACCCATAATATACATGAGACAAGAGTTATGGATTATTCCAAACAGTGATTTTTCAGTGGTTACAATAATGGTTAGAGAATCTTTGTAAACAGTGTTTACAACTCAGCTTTGCATCACTTCTCACTGAAAAATAAATATTCTACAATAAAAAAAGAAAATAAGATAAAAGGAAAAAAACCTACTTAGAATCTTAGAATTGTTAGGATTGGAAGTGACCTCAAGGATCATCTAGTTCCAACCCCCCTGCCAAGGGCAGGGATCCCTCACACTAGATCAGGTTGCTCAGAGCCACAGAATTCTGACATGAATCACTCCAATATACTGGCTCAAGACAGGACACATTACAGCATCACCAAAAGAGTTGGTGAAGCCTGGCATTGTATTCATAACTGTGGGTATGACTATCTAAGAAAGATGAACTATCAGAAACAGCAAAAGGGCCTCTATAACATCTCATCCAAACAAATGAAGTCGGCATAAATAAATGGAATAATAACCCTGATAAAACATTTGAATGCATTTGCTTTTATTCTAAAGTGTCACTGAGAAAACATAATTTTAAAAGCTTACCCAGTGTCTATGGGTGTGCAATTCAAGCAGTATTCATAATTCTTCAGAAGACCCTTCCAAATCATTATATGTGGTATGCAGAACAGAGAGAAACTAGATATCCTGTAAAATTAGACACCATAGCTGGGGCAAAGCATTAGATAGCAACTAATGACATCCACTTCTGGGCTCCCCAGTTCAAGAGGGACAGGGATCTACTCGAGAGAGTCCAACAGAGGCTACAAGGATGATTAAAGGACTAGAGCACCACCTTATGAGGAAAGGCTGAGAGACCTGGGGCTGTTTAGTCTGAAAGGGGATCTAATAAATGCATATAAATATCTGAGGGCTGGGTGTCAAGAAGGAAGGGACAGCCCCTGCTCACTTGTGCCCTGTGACAGGACAAGGGGGAATGGCTGGAAATTACAGCACAGGAAGCTCCGCCTCAACATGAGGAAGAATTTCTTTGAATTTCTTTACCGTAAGGGCCACAGAGCACTGGGACAGGCTCCCCAGAGAGGTTGTAGAGTCTCCTTCTCTAGAGACCCATCTGGATGTATTCCTGAGTGACCTGTGCTAGACTCTATGGTCCTGCTCTGGCAAGGGGGGTTGGCCTTGAAGATCTCCAGAGGTCCCTTCAGCCCCTAACATCTTGTGATCCTGTGATGGGGAAAACATTTAGAGTCTTCCAAGTGAACAACGAATAAAAACTAGAGTTCTGAAATGTAATTTTCAATGGACTGGAAATCATTAACATTGATACTACAATGAACTGAGAGCATGTAAAAGTTAGTGTTTTGATAACAGCTCATGATTCTGACAGAAATTTGTTTTAGCATAGTGAGCAATGTATAGGTCCTTCATATTTGCCATTGAAAATAGCCCTAAAGAATAAATCAAGGGGAAAAAAAATTAGTTCATAAAAGCAAGTGGTTCAACTGATATAGGGGAAATCAGAGTCTTTGTATCATTGGAACACTAGTCTAAGAGTGGTAAGAAGTCCTGATTTGTTTGGTTGCATGCTGTGACCTTATCAAATTCACTTAGACTCTGATCTCCACAAAGATAGAACTTCAGCATCAAGAGCTTTAATTCTCAAAAACTCTGCTTACTTAATGACCAAAGATAGAGGAATGTAATATTCATAAAAAAACTGTACTTGAGTCATTTAAAATTCTTTCCCTTTACCTCTGGAGACACCTAGAAATGTCTCAGTCTGGAGAACATTTGGGCTATTTTAGATACTTCTTTCATTTCCTTCTGGAGTTAAAAGTTGCAAAGTGTGGCCATACAAACAAAACGTGGGGCTTGTGAAATGTTAGGAATGAGTGATAATGTGGAGATATGTAAGAGACATTGACCTGTGTTAACAAAAAAAAGCTCACTTCAGATGAAGTTCCTGTACTTGCAATGTAACAACATTTCACTTGCATTAACCACTCAGTAGATAAAAAGCAGAAGTCAGTACGGGCCATAGCACTAAATAATGGTAAATTACTAATTGCCTAGAAAAATAAATGAGGTACCCTGCTGAAGACTCTTACTTCTGAAGGCAATTATGAGAAAATGGAGTTATGGTACAGAAGAGTGGTCTGATGTTAGCAAATTCATGTCTTCATAATATTGGAAGTTAAAGGCATTGGCAAAAAAGCACTGCAGAAAAGCAAGAACCAGGACTCAGCCATCTAGTTTGTTTCTCTTTAATGACCATGGATTCCATTACTCTCTTATTTTTTAAAAAGTGGAATCTACTGCTTGTGTGTACACATTTATAAAGGCAAGTTCTTAGCTTACCCATTAAAGTGTCAGTTTCCAGTGAGAAAACTTGTCAATGTGTATCATGAATCATGATGATCAGAAATTATTCTAATAACTCTCAGCTATTAAAGAAGATGTAAAGTTATATTTGTATATATATATATCACATATATATGCACTTTATATATAGATATGCATGGAATGTCAAGCAGATCAATGGTAACTAATTGGTACAGTCTAGGAAATTATATATCTCTACCTCAGGCAATCAAAGATTCCTTTAATAATTGCACTGGAACCTGTTTTTTAAGCAATTACATCTCAGATGCCAGCAAATATCTTAGATTAAAAGGAACAGCACTTTAAAATTACATGGATTAAATTTAAATGGAAATTCAAACTACCCTTGTCTAATAGGCAATCAAAAATATAGGAACATATGAATTCCCGAGACTACTCAAATAAATTTCATTCTGTATTTCCTAAGTCTTTTGGAGTACTGCTGAAATGATATCAAGGGACTGCTCTTGTGTGTAGTCAATGGCAAGAGTCCCAGTCTACATACTCTGTACCTAGGAAGACAAGTTTATGGGACATAATGTTTCTTGTCAGTTCTTAGATGAGTACAAACCAGAGAACTGACACAAAACCTTTTTCATTTTGATGTTATTTGCTTCTGGGGACATCACTCCCAGTAACTCATGTTGGAAATCTATTTGTGTTGAAACATGTTTTGAGCATCCTGTGCTGATAATTGAACCCAAATATTATTTATTGATATTAAACTTGACAGCCAATAGTACAAGCTTCAGATGTTATGTTAAATATGCAGTCCCATAGGATGCTTTGAATCTTTCCTTTAATATTTAATGTGCTGTTCATATCAATGCTGCAGACAGAAAACGAATAAAAAAATCCTACTGAAAATTAGGTGGGTTTAGACAATTCTCCCGTGGATTTCTTATCTCATAAAGATGGTGTTGGGAGGCATTTTGATGACTCAAGGGATCATCCATAAAATACAGTTCCTCTCATGTCTTGATTTCCAAGCCATTTCATGTTGTTAGTGCCTGAAGTTAGCATATAATGACTATTTAAGACCCACAAGAGTTGAGCAATGATCTCCATCATGTTCCATAAAGGATGTATCTGCTGAAAGGTGGGGAGAATTTAAGAGTTTGCCTGAGCACTAAATGAACTGCAGTGCTCTATAGACAAATCTGAGTGACAAAAAAGCAGTCAAATGCCAAGGCAATTTGTTTTTTCCAGTCTTTAGTTTTGCTATATAGCGAATGTGGTACTCCAGGATTTAGTGATGAATGGGTTCAGTTCTGATATTGGATGGATGGGTGTTTATTAAGCTTTCACATTTCTGCAACCTCCAGTCAGGGGTGAGAATGTGCATGGTGAAAAGACAAATAACTATACATGTTGTAGTTATTTCCTGCTTTTAGAACCACTGAAGTTTTTACATAGAATCACAGAATTGTTAGGAAGGGACCTCAAGGATCATCCAGTTCCAATCCCACTGACATGGGCAGGGATCCCTCACACTGCAGCAGGTTGCTCAGAGCCACATCCAACCAGGCCTTAAAAACCTCCAGGGATGAGGCTTCTACCACCTCCCTGGGCAACCAGTGCCAGTGTCTCACCACCCTCATGGTGAAGAGCTTCCTCCTAACATCCAATCTGAATCTACTCATTTCTAGTTTAGTGCTTTGGGTTTGTTTTTTTTTCCCCCCCCCCTTCCCCCTATTTCTATTATTACCTGACACTGTAAAAACTCCCTCCCCAACTTTCTGGTAGGCCCTCTTAAGATACTGGAAAGCCACAATAAAGTGTCCTTGGAGCCTTCTCTTCTCCACACTGAATAGCCCCAACTTAACATCATGCTCAACACTTACATACTTGCCTAAATGAAGTCAGTCCTATGCTCAGAAGTTAAGCTTGAGCAGTACATGTTTCTCCCAGTTCTTGAAAGATCCACCCCCTATGCCTAGAACTACCACAGCTTTTAAGAAAACATTTCCATGGGTTGTAGTGAAAACAAAAAGTCTTATTCAAAGGAGAAAAACAACAAATAAAAAGTCTTTGTAGATAAATTTATTTATATTTATGATAATGAACAAATAAGAATCTACCAGTCCTATCTGCTGGTACTGCCTAGAGAAACGTTATTAATAATGGACTTACAATAACAATTGCACAGCTTTTGATTGTAACTGTGTGTGGTGATTTGAAATATACTCTTTGGACTATTATAAACATGTTTCATTTTTAAGCCCACGATATGTAATTGCATTTGAGGGTGAAAAAGTAGTAAGTGAAAGAAAGGAAACACAGGTGGGATTTGCAAAAGGTAGGAAGTAAGAGAAATGCAGGTGGGGCTTGCAGGTATATGAATAGTAATAGAAGAACAATAATAAATTTCTCAATGAAAGTAATAGCCACAATGAAGTTCTAGAGCAGACATTACCTCAGCAATTTCAGAGTATCCACAAAGGATCTCATAATTAAGCTTAATAAAGTTCAGGCTTGTTTACATTTCTAGAACATATTACTTCACACAATGATGTTACAGTTCAGGGAAAGAAAGAAATTCTTACTAAAGTATGATGGTAAATAACACTGATAAATGTATCCTACCTCCTATAATGTACACACAGCTTGTCTGGACAGTCACAAATTGCTAGAAAGCAAATCTTATTTCATCTACTATCATAGCAGGGTGATTAGCATCCCATACTGACATCTCTGCTCAGCTGATTCAGAGTACCTTTTTTTTTTTGGCTAGTAGTTTTAATAAAACTACACACTGAGTGTCTTATTAAAATTTCTGCTGTAATTTATACAAACTGTCAACAACCCCTCATGTTTTACTTAAATAGGTGTCCAATGATATTCTGTTTTCTGATAATACATATAAGACTCCAGATATATTCTTCAGATATTCTGTGCTTTGAGCCTTAGCAGAAGAAGATTCTCCTCCTAATAATTTTGACTTCTAAACAGTTAATTCCAAAGCAAATTCCTTGATGGAAAAACATGAGCCTCTTTCAAAATGCCAGTGTGATTTCCCCATCTCAGTCCAGAGAGGGAAATAGACTCAGTTCTTTTGAATAGAATAAACCAGGTTGGAAGAGACCTTCAAGATCATCATGTCCAACCTATCATCCAACACCACCTAACCAACTAAACCAATAAACCAAGCACCCTATCAAGTCTCCTCCTAAACACCTCCAGTGATGGTGACTCCACCACCTCCCTGGGCATTCACTCTCTCTGTGTAGAGGTTCTTCCTTACCTCCAGCCTAAACCTCCCCTGGTGCAGCTTGAGACTCTGTCCTCTTGTTCTGGCACTGGTTATTAAATTAGAGGCACAAATGAGCCCAAAATATCAACAGCAAAACTATTTATTAACAGAATAAAATGGATGGCACAAAAGGGAGAGAGAGAAGAGGAAAGGAATTGTATTACCACACCCCACACCCCCCAAGACAGTTTGGATCTATGGAGGAAAAGTACTGCCGCTTTGGCATGGAGGAAACGTCATCCTTGTTGTCTGTGCTGTTCTCTGCTGGAGGAGGGGAGGGAGAGATCCCAAAGTCCAAGTCCTTCTCTGAGCAGCCTCTTCAGCTCCATGTGTTGCAGCAGGCAGAAATTCAGACACAGAGTGAAGGCTCCTCCTGGTCTGCTGCTTCCAGGCTACGTGGTGATGTCTTTTCTCCATTGTCCTTTTCACCATCCTCCCTTTCCAGGGTAGCTGATGGTTAGAGATGATCTTGGCTATGCACATTCCAGAGAGTCCTTATCCAGTGGCCTCTGCTCACCATCCCCTCCCTTGGCAGCTATTGTCTGGGCAAGTAACAAAGGTGATTTTATCTTTGTTGATTCACATCAAGAGAGACAAGATTTAGTCTCTTACACCCCAAAACATGTGAATTGATGTAACTCTTCTGAAACTGAGAAATTTGATCTATGGGAAAGACTTGCAGACTGCCAGTCAGAAGATTATGAAACAAAAATAACCACCTGAAAACCTGAAACTATAGCTCACATGTTTATGAATCATCTGCAGCATGCTGTCTACCTGTTTTATTTATCATAATTGTTAACTCGGGAAACAAGCATGCCTTCATAGGTGCTAAAATTTGATCTATTAGAGGAGCATTAACACTCCCTCAAGTACTCATGGTAGAGACTTATGATACATGAAAATAGTACATAGAACTAAAGATTCTGTTCTGATTCAAACCAACTGTCTGTCATGATCAGGTGTTCTGAGAGCAATGGCTAGCTTGAAATCAGCTAGTGGATTCAAAGGAACATGTAACAGCTGCATATGAATTCTGAGTGCATCTTGGACAATTAAGACTTATTCTCATACAGCACAGTTATTACAGGTAGAGAAATGCCGTTTTTTAAGTGTTGATTTTTAAGGACATTTGTGACATCCTTTAATATTTAGAAAATGGAACATATATACATATATATATATTCTGCTTAGCTTGGTGAAGAGGAGAATGGGGCTATAACAGAGGACAAGAGGCTGTTCTGAGGTAAGCATTGTGCAAACATCCCAGCATCAAATTTCATGGTGTTCTTAATTTGTTTTACATATAACCCAAAGAATTAAAGGAACAAAAACAAAGGCACGCACAAAACTGCTGCTCAAAGATGACAGGATCTACTGCAGGTTGCACAGGATTTTGATTTCTAGGTACAGTAAAGAAAAAAATAAAATATGCCCTTGAAGATGCTGACTTGGTCTAGTGGAAGGTGTCCCTGCCCATGGCAAGGGGGTTGGAACCAGATCATAGAGTCATAGAATCATAGAATCACCAGAGCTGGAAGTGACATCTAAAGGTCATCTAGTTTAACCCCCCTGACTCGTCCCCCCACCCCCAGCCTTCATCTTCCCAAAGAAGTTCCTGCTTCCTCCCCCCCCCCTTTCCATCTTTCTAAAGCAGCTCCTGCTCCCTCTACTGCCTGAGCTGGTCCTGCTCCACCACCACCATTTTTGCACCCATCCCAGAGCCAGGGGCAAGACCCACAACCAGCCAAGATAGCACACAATGGAGCTCAGCCCCAGTAAAGAGGCCCAGCCAGCACCTGTGGATGATACTGAATGAGTCATCAATCATTACCCTACCTAGCCGGGGGGCCACCAGGCCCCCCGGCCTTTGTTGTCACCACCACCATCACCCAGTGTGCACCATGAGGACTCACCAGTGATGAGAGGAGGATCCCTCAGCCCAGATGGGCTCAGCTTGGAGCTTCTGCCTTTCCTGGGTGAGATTAAAAAGGGGAGTGGGTGGGGAGGGCAAAGTGGCCACACCTGGGGTGGGAGGAGACTCCAAGACAGCCCAGGTGCTCTGGGATTTGATGGGGAAAAGGGGGAAAATGGGGTGGGTGGGGTGGAAAAGGGGCAGATATGGTGGGAAAGGGGAGGTGATGGTGAAAGGAAGGGATTTATTTAAAAGTAACTTTATTTTCCATAAATCATTCATAACATACAACTGCAGTTCATGGTTTGCTTTGCCTCCATGAAAAAAGAACAAACCCATCAATACTCCATAAAATCAAGCACAGTGGTGACTATTACAATAAAATCTTTCCATAATTATTATTTTGCTTGGCAGGGAAAATCTGTGCTTTTCAGATCAAAATAGCAAGTTTCAACAATAACAACAACAACAAGTTCTCCAAGAGTGCATTTTCTCCCTCAGGGAGCCTAGAGAAGCAGGGATGCTCCCCTTGTTGCATGGTTACAACATGAATAAAGACTCTGCTGCAGGGGACAGGTAGCAGCTCTCATTCTGATCCATTAGGCTGTAAGAGCAATGCAAGGCTATGGCTGCAATTCCCTTTGAATGTCTGGCTGAACATTTTCTTCCATGGATTAATCAGGTCCATGGGAAGTTAAAGTCTATGCTTAGCTCTCCTTGTGTCTTTGTTTCCTGCAGCATCATTCTTCATAATTATAGAATCATAGAAACCTAGAATGGTCTGGGTTGGAAGGGACCTCCAAAGGTCATCCAGTCCAACCCCCTCTGCACTCAGCAGGGGCATCTTCCACTAGATCAGGTTGCCCAGAGCCCTGTCAAGCCTCACCTTGAATATCTGCAGGGATGGGGACCTAACCGCCTCCCCAGGCAAACTGTTCCAGTGTTCCACCACCCTCACAGTGCAGAATTTTGTTCCTAACATCCAATCTAAATCTGCTCTTCTCTACTTCAGCATCATTGCCCTTCTTTTCATTTTGAGGTGCAACTTCCTGTGTTCCAGCTGACACCCATTGTTCCTTGGCTTATTACCATGCACCACCACAAAGAGCCTGGCACCTTCATCTTGACACCCACCCCTCAGAAACCTAGAGACATTCCTAAGATCCCCTCTCAGCCTCCCCCTCTCCAGACCAAACAGCCATAGTGCTCTCAGCCTCTCTTCATAGGAGAGATGTTCAAGTCCCTCCTCGTAGCTCTCCACTGGACTCTGTCCAGTAGGTGCCTGTAGAATTGATCACTTCCCTGAGGAAACTATTCCAATGGCTGATTGTCATTAAATAATATTCCTCTTGTGTCCTGCTGGAATCTCCACAGGAGAAACTTGTGCCTGTGTCCTCTCTTATTTTCCATGTGAATCCTTGTGAAAAAGGAGCCTCCACTTTTTCATAGCCATCTTTGAAACACCAGAACAGGGTAACAAAGTCTCCCCTAAACCTTCTTTTCTCCAGGCTGAAAAAACCCAATTCTCACAGCCTTTCCTCTAGAGTTTTCATCTTGTGACATAGAGAGAACACGGATGTTGACAGCATTTATCCTTTGGATGCTGTCAAGCTTCTCATTAAGGCTGCTGTCATGTTAGCATCAGTCTGGAAGCAGAAAATAAGTAATATTTGAGCACCCAGACCTCTCACACGTCAGAAGCTCTTCTGTCCTTTTCCTGTGAGAATGTTCTGCTTTACACAGCCCTGGTATGATTTCCTAGTGGCCAAGAGGTTCACGACCCTTTTCAGAAAATCATCCAAAAGCACTTTTATGTAATTAAACTGGCACAATCTGGAGACTGGAGCAAAACTGAGCTCAATTTTATAGTTAAAAAAATGTCGAAGATTTCTAAAGACTCCTTAAAGACTAAATACTTAAATATACCCCTGAATTTCTGTCTCATTTTATTGTTAGATATTTATAATACTAATATTTCAACAAAAGCGATACACAAAATGTGCTGTTATGGACTGCATGCTCATTTGTCACTATGTTGGTATTTAAATTATGAAGGTTACAGGGAATGGGTCGAGGCAATCCCAGGCACAAATACAGGCTAGGCAGTGACTGGCTGGAGGATAGCCCTGAGGAGAGAGACTTGGGGGTGCTGGTGGACAAAAAGCTCAACATGAGCTCTCAGTGTGCACTTGCAGCCCGCAAAGCCAATCAGATCCTGGGCTGCATCAGGAGAAGTGTGGCCAGCAGGTCGAGGGAGGTGATCCTCCCCCTCTACTCAGCCCTGGTGAGACCCCACCTGGAGTACTGTGTCCAGTTCTGGAGCCCCTATTACAAGAGGGATGTGGAGGTGCTGGAACGTGTCCAGAGAAGGGCCACGAGGATGATCAGAGGGCTGGAGCACCTCTCCTATGAGGACAGACTGAAGGAGTTGGGGCTGTACAGTCTGCAGAAGAGAAGGCTCCGAGGTGACCTAATTGTCGCCTTCCAGTATCTGAAGGGGGCCTACAAGAAGGCAGGGGAAGGACTTCTCAGGATATCAGGTAGTGATAGGACTAGGGGGAATGGAATGAAGCTGGATGTGGGGAGATTCAGGCTGGATGTGAGGAGGAGGTTCTTCACCATGAGAGTGGTGAAACCCTGGAATGGGTTGTCCAGGGAGGTGGTCGAGGCCCCGTCCCTGGGGGTGTTTAAGAGCAGGCTGGATGAGGCTCTGTCCAGCCTGATCTAGTGTGGGGTGTCCCTGCCCATGGCAGGGGGGTTGGAACTAGATGATCCTTGTGGTCCCTTCCAACCCTGAATGAAACTATGAAACTATGAAACTATGAATAGAATGAAATAAACCAAACCAAACAAACAAACAAAAATTAACAACACTCCCCCCGCCCAAAAAAAAAAAAAAAACCCAAACAAAGAAGCAAAGGGGTTTTTTTTTGCATGCCTGTCTTTTCTGGAGCTAAACTTTTCCAAAGTGATACCTCAAAGGCAGTTCAGTCTGAAAAAAAAATAAACAATATTCTAACCCCCCTGAAAATGCAGATATATCTGCTTAGATTTTGTCTTCAACATTATACTGAATTTTCTTATTTTTCCATGGAAAAGTTTTTGAGTTTTCCAGACCTTCAAATAATATGGCAAAGAGCAAAGCACCACAATGCTTCTCCTTACAAGAAATAAAGTTTTAAGTCATATTTCTGTCTGTATTTGTGCAATCTTATTCTATCACAACATCTCATCTGGGTAATTTTTCAGAATACCTTAAAGGGGTTCCTATGACTAAGGAAAAGAAAACAAACAAACAGCAGCACTAAAGGACACTCACAGGAATGTTACAAAATTATCCTTAGGTTAAATTGCAGCTGGTTGATAGTTACCCGTCAGGAAGCTGAAAAAGCAGCTTAGAGCCTCACTGCTATCAGCCTTAGTGACTAGGAAGATGAACTGTGCAGGCAGAACACCAGAGAATGAAGTGTGCAGCAGATTGAGAACTCTGCTGTGCTTCTTTCATATCTTTGTGCATCCACACCAGCACCACAACCCCTACTGAGAAATGTGAGATATTTATTATATACACTAACTCATGAGGAGAGACTGAAGGAGCTGGAGCTCTTCAGCTTGGAGAGGAGGAGACTAAGGGGTGACCTCATTCATGTTTATAAAGATATGAGGGGCAAGTGTTTGGAGGATGGAGCCAGGTTCTTCAGTGATGTGCAATGACAGGACGAGGGGCAGTGAGTGCAAGTCAGAGTAAAGGAGGTTCTACAAGAACATAAGGAAAAAATCCTTTGCTGTGAGGGTGACAGAACAGTGAAACAGGCTGCCCAGAAAGGCTCCGGAGTCTCTTCTGGAGACATTCAAAACTCACCTGGATGCATTCCTGTATGACCTATACTGTACGATCCTCCTCTGGCAGGGAGGTTGACTGGATGATCTTTCAAGGTCCCTTCCAGCCCCTAACATTCTGTGATTAGGAACTGTGAGGAGGGAAAAAAATCAAAGAAGCAATTTAA
This sequence comes from Melanerpes formicivorus, assembly GCF_026170545.1. Lineage (NCBI taxonomy): Eukaryota > Metazoa > Chordata > Aves > Piciformes > Picidae > Melanerpes > Melanerpes formicivorus. The sequence goes on from NW_027142505.1 coordinate 103,161, forward strand.
CAGTGATTCTGCACTTTTATTTCATAGAGGAAAATGTGTGAAGACTAGTCCACAATTTTGAAGACTCTCCACAATTTTCAGTCCCAGCCTTTCAATTATTAATACATTTGCAAGCAAAATTGGACTGAAAAATAGAAATATTCTGTTTATTTTGTAAGAAGCACAGCATGTTAGCCATGCATATGGCATAAAAGTATGCCAACTGACTTTTTGTTTAACATAAATTTTACCATCAAAATGTTTTTGCAAATTCTTTGATGATGTTTTGATGCATTTGCTAAATATGAATATTTTAATCTGTGAGGGGTTCTTGTACAGCAGGGTGTACATGTTGCATCAAGCACAGACACACTAATTCTGGAATGCTTACATTGCAGCTTGTTAAGCTTTGTAAAACATTTCATATGTTGCTCCTTCTTTATAATTGGCCTAGTAGTCAGCCATCAGCAGCAGTAAGAAAGAGGAACTCATTTTACAAGCAAACACTAAGTAAAAAAAGTACTGCTAGGGATTTCTCTTGAGGTTTGCATTCTTTGTAAATCTGGCCATTGATCTTACTCTTAAGAATGATTCCATAATTACAAAAATTTTCTCTAATCCATGTATCATAAACTCATTATTTCAACTATTGGATCTTTCCTGGTGGAGTTCCTATAGTGAAATTAATTCCTATGCAGTATCTTCTGAAATGCTTATCACTATAGTATTTGAACAATTTCATTAAACCAAACAGTGTCTTTAACCCAAACAATGAATGGAGAAGAAGGAATGTTTTCTTTCAATCTGAATGTGATCATAATCAAATTATGGACATTCACCTCCTGGGTAGCAAAGATATAGTTTCTGTTTATGTGCTGACTTTTTTTTTAAACCATGCTTTGGTTTATTTAGTTCAATTCCCAGACAGATGTTAAAAGTTCTTTTATGCCATACATTGCAGGAAAAATACATTGCTCTATATCTCAGAGGAGACATAGTTTAAAATAATAAGTTTTTGGAGACCTTTTAACAGCTACTCTCAGTCGTGTCACTGATGTATGCTTTAGCCTTGGCCAAGCAAAACCTGTCTGGCGTGGATCTCCGCAGACATAAACTGGTTTATAAGCAACCATGGGAATATAATTTTGATTATGTTTCTTCAGAATTTTCTGTTATTTAAATATAATACAATTATATCTCTGTAACTAGTTTCTACAGCTCTCCTATTTTACAATGCCTGTGCTGCTCTAATATGTAAACAGTTCAAAGTGTAATTTCTAGACCTCTCAAAAATATGTTGATTATTTTTTCTTCTTTATAACTAAGCTGGAGACAAAACAAACTTAGATGCTATGGTATTTGATTCCAGCAACTAAAGGAGATTTACTTCAAAGTCATGTTCACTGGTACTTTAAGTTTGCAGGCTAGATCAACGTGGAAACAATTCAGTCACTGTTGTATTTAAGTGATCCGGGAACATATTTCCAGTTCCTCCAGAAAGAAAATATCTGCAGCCAGATACATTGTAATTACAGGAAAAAAAAAAAAAATTAAAAAAATAATAGAATAGAATAGAATGGAATGGAATGGAATAGAATAGAATAGAATAGAATAGAATAGAATAGAATAGAATAGAATAGAATAGAATAGACCAGGTTGGAAGAGACCTTCAAGATCATCATATCCAACCTATCATCCAACACCACCTGATCAACTAAACCATGCAACCAAGCACCCTATCAAGTTTCCTTCTAAACACCTCCAATGATGGTGACTCCACCACCTCCTTGGACGGCAAGCAACAGAAAGAAGGTAGAATCAGTGCAAGTGGGAGAGGCCCCATTGCTAGCCCTTCTGAATTTGGCTTTGGTTTCTAAACATTTATCCATGACAAAAAAAAATAATCTCATTTCACTTAGTAAAAAAGCATCCACACCATTTTACATTCATATTCTGTTCTGGTTTCAGTCTTGGGTTACAAACAGCTTCAGATACTGTATGTTCTACTACTGGTGTTCATAGGGGGGTTTTAGTAATTTTATGCATTTGATTACTACTTACTGACACCAAGGCATCTGCAGGTTATTTAAAAAAAAATCACTTATAAAACATGGCTCAGCAGTATATGCACAGAGGTTGTCAAAGCCAAGTTCTACTAGTCTGCTTGACAGATGAGGTCTTCAAAATTTCTGTTTCTTCTTTGTTTCCCCAGGGCAGTGGAGGTCTATGCAAAACTAGCAGATAAAGTACAGGCAAATCCCTAAATGAAAAAGGAGTATTTGTGCTTCACAGTTCCACAGGAAATGAGCATCCTTAATGAAGAGTATTTTGTTTCAAAATGACTGATGACTGAATTATTTGAGATATAAACTGAATCTTAGATTATAAAGTATCTTGGATGTTGTCAGTTTCTAAGTTTGAATCAGTTTCTTAGTTTAATTTGTATCCCAGAAGTTCATACTTCGTGACATTTTACAACAATGAAAAAAATCTCACATGTTTAGATTAAACATCATTTGTTATTTAAATCCATTATGTACTAGAGATTACGTACTAGAGATAAGAAAACTGAGGGATTGGAACAACTCTGCTATGAAGACAGGCTGAGGGAGATGATGTTGTTCAATCCTGGAGAAGAGAAGGTTCTGGGAAGATCTGATAGCAGCCTTTCAGTACTGGAAAGGATCCTAGAAGAAGGATGAAGAGAGACTGTTTACAAAGGCCTGTAGTGATAGGATGAGGGGCAATGGCTTCAGACTAGAGAAGAGTAGATTTAGATTGGATGTTAGGTACAAGTTCTTTACCACAAGGGTGCTGGAACACTGAAACAGGCTGCCCAGGGAGGTAGTTGAGGCCCCACGCCTGGAGACACCCAAGGTGAGGCTCGACAGGGCTCTGGGCAGCCCGATCCAGTCGAGAATGCCCCTGCCTTCTGCAGAGGGAGCTGGACTACATGACCCTCAGAGATCCCCTCCCACCCAGACCATTCCATTCTAAATAATGGGCACTAAATATACTTAGAAAAGATAAGGGGGGAGAAATAATTCTTGGAGGCTTTGAAACTGAAATAGAATCTTAAAAGATGCATTTGTTTACTTCACTTAAACAAAGCACAATGCATTCTAATACATTGTCCTTAGTTTCATCTCTTTCATTTCATATTAACCTTGTTGACTTGAGGTTGATTCCTTTCTATTATTTTTGTCTCTGTGTAATAGATGAGAGTACCCATGCATGCTTACATTTGTTTCTCTAGGATGGCTCTGAAGTGCCTATGGGCTGTACATTTACTTTCTGTTTGACCTCATGTTTAACTTGTTAATTTGCTTTCCTAAAGGAGATGCATTGTGTAATTGCTAAAACCAAATCCAGAGAGACAACAGAGGAATGTTTTCTCAGAAATATATGTGATGCAATATTAAATGCATTTACAGTATCAACATTATACTTGCTGTAAGACACCATCTCCAAGTCACTTCAGAAAAATTAATATGTCAAAAATATTACAACAGGAATAATGAGTCAAACCAAATCACCGAATCACAGAATTGTCAGGGTTGGAAGGGAACTCAAGGATTGTCTAGTTCCAACCCCCCCTGCCATGGACAGGGACACCTCATATTACATCAGGTTGCTCAGAGCCACATTCAGCCTTTATAAATAACTCTGACTAGGAAAAGCAAAACAGCAAGTGCTGAATAGTCACATTCATAATGTTCACACTTTGTTTCTCTGCAGCTACCTAATGTGTTTGAGAGATATTTATAGCCATAAAAGTTATAATCATTATGCAGTAGCTTTTCTTCTAGTCTTGATAGTCATGGTCAAATTAAGATGGGCAAACCAATATGCATTCCCCAGTACACAATGTGGACTTAACTTATTGGGGTTTTCTTATGCAGAAAGACAAGTTTGCATTAAAAAGCAGTATGAAATCTACCCCTCCATTTTTTTCCCCCTTAACAATAGTGACTTTTTATGCTTTTACTTTTTGCTTGCCTAGATGAGCCTTATATTTGGAAATACTTGATCACTATAGTTTTTCCCCCGTTATGCAAATTCATGTAGTTTTAAACTTTGTGAACACTTACACAGCATTATATTTTTGCACCATGCAACTGTTACAAAGGCCTGGAGAGTAAGTCTTAGGAAGAATGACTGAAGGAGCTGGGGCTGTTTAGTTTGGAAAAAAAGGAGACTGAGGGGAGACCTCATTCCTGTCTGTAGCTACCTGAAAGGGCATTGTGGAGAGGCTGGTGCTGGTCTCTTTTCACAGGTAATTAGTGATAAAACAAGAGGGAATGGCCTCAAGATATGATTGTGTAGGTTTAGACTGGACATTAGGAAATATTTTTTTTCACAGCAAGAGTGGTCAGCCATTGGAATGTGCTGCCCAGGGAGGTGGATGAGTCACCAACCCTCGATGTGTTGAAATGTGGTTTGGATGTGGTTCTTGGGGATATGGTTTAGGGGTGAACCTTGAAGAGTAGGGTTATCAGTTGGACTTTGTGATCCTGAGGGTCTTTTCCAGCCTGAATGTTTCTGTGATTCTGTGATTTATCACTAGGTACTTAGTCTTTATGTCCTTATGACAGCCCCAGTGTCTTCACACTCTGCCCCTCTCTTCACATTCTGCTGACTGGAATGTATATGTTCTGGTAAACTTGGATAGAGACATTTTTAGAGAAATTTACACTAAAGCACCTGTCTCAGTAGCAAGAAGTTTTCAAGGTTTGGGTTAAATAAGGTTACTTTTTTTCAGACTGCAGGTAACATTCTTAGATTTACCATGCATCTAACCTCCCACTGAACTCTCAGCTTCTGTACAGTACAAGTTGTTTACCATTATATTTCTAAAAAGGAAATATTTTTTCGCTACTCGCTGAACAGGATACTGCCTTACCTGATGAGAAGAGAAAGTTTAACTGAAAAAATTGTTTCTATTTTGACAGTTTAGAGAGTGTCTGGATTCATTGTTGGTAATGCATCCTCGTGGTCTTCTTGAATATTTTTGGTTTTCTGTTGGTGATATGTTCAATGATTTTGGGTATTGTTTTAATTTTAGTGATAATCTGAATACCACCTTTCCTTGATATTACTGCTTTTATCAGTTTCTTTTTCACATACTTCTTTTTTAACTTGGGCTCAGCATGACATTCTGTTTCACCATGCATCTCTCTAATTTTTTCCCCCTATTTGTTACTGCTCTCAGACATGTTGTCTAGATGGTTGAGGTTCCCACCAGTTGATCTACAACCCTCATACACAACAGCTTGTCCTTTCTTCTTAGCATGTTTTATCCTGTATATCTCAACTAAATTTTTATTTCAGCTAATCAGGTTCCTTCATTTTGTGAGTTAGCTTTTTATGGCTTAACCCTTGCCATCAAATAAGGATCAAACAGCTGCTTACTCATTCCCCCACTAGCAGGATGGGGAAGAGAATCAGAAGAGTAAAAGTGAGAAAACTCAAGGGTTGAGATGGAGTTTAACAGACAAAGCAAAAGCCAAACATGGAATCATTCTCTATTTCATATCAGAAGGGAGGTGTTCAGCCATCCTCAGGAAAGCACAGCTCCCTCATGCATAACAGTGGCTTGAAGAGCCAAACACCATCACTCCTCACATCCTCCCCTTCCTTCCTTTCACCCCATCTTTATGTTCTGAGCACGGTATCATATGGTATGGGATACCCCTTTGACTGGGGTCAGCTATTCCAGATCTATTCCATCCCAACTTCTTACACACCACCAGCCTACTCACTCACAGAATGAAGTGAAAAGCAGAAAAGGCCTTGACACTGTGTAAGAGCTGCTCAGCAGTAACTAAACCATCCCATGTATTATCAGCACTGTCCAAAACATATCCCAAAGTAGCCCTGTACCAGCTACTGTGAAGAAAATTAGCTCTATACCAGTCAAAACCAGAGCCAAGTTGAAACATGCTTCGAAATATTTTTTCTTTTTAGTGGTGTATGCATTTAAAATTTCAAATTGCAGGTTCCAAATTCCAAGTCAAAGAGGCAGCTCCTGAAAGCACATGAATATGACATTTGTGTCAAACAATTAAACAGGATTTACTTCTTATGTTGTGAGTGCAGTCACTAGTATAATAATGTCAGTGCATTTACATAGCTATTAAAATATTGAACTGTAGCGTTCATTCTGTAGTTTGGGAACATTGGAATTCATGCATTACTTACTAAGGCACAAATATTACAGAAGAACAAAATATGCTACAACTGATATTAAATGTAAAACATCGGAGACTGTATCTCTGCTGCAAAATTAGCATGTTTCAGAAAGTCAGAAGGTAGACAGCAAGTGATGTTCATCTTTCCTATATTATCTACACAAAAGTCTGTCTAAAATAGACATCTGATATTCCTTCTACAGTTAAAGAAGAGAATCTGCTATCTTCATAAGCTTATTCACTCTGTTGGTTTAGCCATCTGTCTTAAAAGAAGGTAAAAAAAAATTTCACAGACATATATCTGACCTCTTGTTGTTCAAATCCTATTGAACGTTGTCTTAGCCTGGGCCATGTTGCAGAGAAGATGTCATGACAGCTTCACATCAGGTCTGCATCAGAGTGTTCCAAAGATTTCCTTCTTTACAGAGACTCTTTTTTAACACAGTGTGCTTAAAAACACTTTAAAAAATCTGGCAACCTAGGCAGATATATACTAAGAAGTCAAAAATTTGATTGAGTGTTGCCACAAACCACCAGAAGAGAGACAACACAGGAGAGCTGCAGAAGCAGAACTTTCAGAGAGAGGTTTTGCAAGACAGGCTGTAACTCCTGGGCTAGGGGTTTGTTACACATGCCCTTATGGACTAAGTTACTTGGGAGTTTATACAGACAATTACTGGGTTTGTTTGTGTAAGGCAGTGCTTCCATGAGGAGCTGATTTTCATAACACTGTATGGATACTCAGCTACCTCACAACTGTAGCTGCAGGGCAAACCTGAATCACCTGTCAGAAATCTAAAGCAAATGATGTGAACATCAGCATCAGTGCTAAACTTTGTTCCAAAACCCTCTTCTGATTCACAGAATCGACCAGGTTGGAAGAGACCTCCAAGACCATCAAGTCCAACCAATCACTCAATCCTAACTAATCAACTAGACCATGGCACTAAGTGCCTCATCCAGTCCTTTTTTAAACACCTCCAGGGACACTGACCCCACCACCTCCCTGAGCAGTCCATTGCAATGGGCAAACACTCTGTAGAACTTCTTTCTGATTGTTTACATGCCATAGATTCAGTCAGAAGGGAGGATAGGGACCAGGTAGCACCTAATGTTTTTTGGGATTGCAGTACTAACTCTGTTCATAACAACAGCCTTTTGATGAAGCTTTTTACATTTCAGTTTTAAAATGCATTTGTACCCTACTAACTGTGATCAGAAAATCAGTTTATGGTAGGTAGGAATTCAGAGCATCAAACATGTTTCAGCATTCCTTCCAAAAGCATCTAGTAATTTTTAGAGATATCTGAAAGTTGCCTGTGAGAAATAGGCAAGAAATAATCTAGAAAAATCAGGTTTACATTTTTTTTGGTGTATGGATTTCTCTTCCAAGCAGGAACTAAATAGTGAATTGGCAAGATGAGCATTTTACCAGCAGCCAAGAGGAGACAACAAGATCAAAGTCACTAAAAATGGGAAAAGACTCCTGAAACTACTGACAGACTCCTGAGACAAACTGATTACTTTTGTTTGCCATTCAAAGTTCAAAATTACCAGCCTTGAAGCCTGGGGTCTTGTGTGTGTGTGTTTCATTTTTCTGCAAAAATTAATACAAGGGACTCAGATGTTATCCTTTGCAAGTTGCTGTACTCTTGCAGTGAGCTTTACATTGACTCGAATTGAGCAACAGCTGTTCTCCATTTTTTTTTACAGTTCTAAAGGACTTGACCTTCAATGCTTCAGAGTATTTTCCCTTCTTTTTATTCCATTTTAAATTACAGAAATATGCTGCAGCCACCAGTTGCTTTGGAAATCAATCTCTCGCTCTCTCTCCTTTTTTTTTTTTTTTTTTTTTTTTAAAGTTTCTACATGCCTAAAAATGTTGTCTGGTGGTTCATTACAAGTTGCTAGGCTACACAGCAGACTGTAGGTTTCAACTGTCATAGAACCATAGAATCATACCTCAGAGATCATCAACTCCAACCTATTACCTAATACCTAACACCTCATGACAATTAAGCCATGGCTTCAAGTGTCATGTCCAAGCCTTTTTGAACACCTCCAGGGACAGTGACTCCCTGGGCAGCACATTCCAATGGTTAATTACTCTTTCTGGGAAGAACTTTCTCCTCACCTCAAGACTAAACTTCCCCAGCACAGCTTGAAACTGTGTCCTCTTGTTCTGTTGCTGGTTGCCTGGAAGAAAAGACCAACCCCCACCTGTCTACAACCTCCTTTCAGGTAGTTGTAGAGAGCAAAAAGGTCTCCCCTGAGCCTCCTCTTCTCCAGGCTAAACCACCTCAGCTCCCTCAGCCTCTCCTCATAGGGCTTGTGCTTGAGACCTTTCATCAGTCTTGCTGCCCTTCTCTGGACACATTCAAGTGTCCTCCTTCAATTGAGAAGCCCAGACCTGGACACAGTTATCATACTTCACAGATCAGCTACCTTTATTTCATAAGTGATCATCTGTTGAGCCATCTTTAGTTGTTTTTTTTTTTCCCAGGTGCAAAAATCTGTAAATTTTGGTTCTTAAATGAAATAATCACAGCACCTGAATTTTGAAACTTCCTTCCACTGTCTGTATCACTACATCAACTTTCAATAATCACTTCTGTTTCATGACCCTGGAAAAGGTCCTAACCTCCTATCTCACCTTATCATGTCCTTCGAAGAGCAAAATTGTACTAATAATCCTATGTGGCAGAGTGGAAACCAAATCATTACAAAATTCATTGGCTGTTCATTTAGCTCAAGACTCAGAGAACAAAATAGGACTCAAAGCTACACAAATAATAAAAAAATCATCAAGGGCCTATTGTGGTAGTTTTAGGCTATGCCTTTAAAATTTTGTTATGGATTTTGAGCAGAAAAGTAGAAAAATTTAAATAAATCACTACTGGGTGTGAAAAGGAAAACAGAGATAATTCTAAACAATTTCCTTAGAGAGATATCTACCATAAGACTGGTTGTACCAAAACAGTTCTGGGGCTTCTCATCTCTCCTTTTCTGACTTCATTGCTCTGAAGGAAATTCTAACTTGTTTCTGCTTGACCTTAGCTGCATTGTTTTGGTTAAGTTTAACAGCCACTTTTCTCTGCTCCTTTCTCCCTTTCGGATAGGGGTTAGGGGGAGCAGAGAGACAGCTTCCCTGGTCTCTTGACCAGAGGGGTTCTCATATTGTTTGTTAATTGTAAATATCTGTAAATATTGTAAATCCTGTAAATATTGTAAATATTCATTGCATTCCATTGTAGATTGTAGTTATGCCTGTAAATACAGCTTTCATTTGCTTCCAGTTGAGCTGGTCTGGCAAAGTTAATGTTGAGGGGGGAAATTTCAACCCACCACAGCTATATATTTATATTCCAAAGCTACAATTGTTTTATTTGAAAGAGATCTGTAAAGCACCAGCCTACAGACTTAATGTACCTTCATCATATGAACAAATGAATGATACTAATGGGGATTTTTCTCTGTTTTGAAGAAGGAAAATTAAGATCAAGCAGAAAGACAACAGGTTTTGATGCACACACACCCCACCCCCACCCCCACCCCCCGATGACATTAACACTTAAAAGTAGTCTCTGTGCATGCTATATTCCACAGGTAAACATAATACAATTGTATGCATTGTATGAAGATGAGATGAAATGACCAAGAGTTCATCACAAAAATTAGATTAAATACTGTAAGAGCAATACACAACTGAAGAAAAACCTTCAACAACAAAATGCACAGCAGTTTCCTCAGGAATAAGTCCCTTTTGTATTCAGCCGTCTAGAAGGTAAGCTAAAAATGGTCTCTCCTCTAGAAAGTTGACAGTTGACTAAGGAAGCCCTACACAAATGGTACAACAAATTGTTCATAAGATATGGGCCAGGAAGTCAACTAAATAGGGTTGGTTTATGTTTTAGATGAGCCTGAGTCATTCTTACAGTGCAAGTAAATGCAATTGTATAACAAACCACTTGATCTAGATCTATGCAGTTTGTGGATCAAATAGGTTAGAACCATACCACGACTAGGGGGATTGGAAAAAAAGTAGAAATGGGTAGATTCAGATTGGATATTAGGAAGAAGTTCTTCAGCATGAGGGTGGTGAGACACTGGAACAGGTTGCCCAGGGAGGTGGTGGAATCCTCATCTCTGGAGGTTTCTAAGGCCAGGCTGGATGTGGCTCTGAGCAACCTGATGTAGTGTGAGGTGTCCCTGCCCATGGCAGGGGGTTTGTAACTAGATAATCCTTGAGGTCCCTTCCAACCCTGACAATTCTGTAATTCTATGATTCTATGCCAATTTTTTTTTTAAAGTGACCCATGCTAGCACTTAGAAAACTTACTGAAAAAGATGCATGAATGATGCAAATGTGACTCCAGACATAGGAATATAATAATGTTGTTCATTAGAAGATTCAGGTGGAAATAATACCTTGAATGGTGTGCTTGAAGAGTTTGTTCTTTGACCTCCTTAGCTAATGCATTTATTTCCACATTGATTTTGGTGAGAGTGGTTTTGGTTTAATTGTTTTTTAAGTGTTATCTGGGGCTGCTGCATGAAGATGTTTCAGCATTGAGACGTGATGCATTTTGCTTTATGGACAGGAAGGGAATTGATGTTGGTTAGTTGAATCGTTCTGCAGCTTTTATTAGTGTGCAACATCACTTCTTAGCTATTCACTTTTAGATTACTAGACCTGAGGTTACTAGAACTGAAGCAACTATGTGAATAATTGTTTGGTGAAGAGCTGTTTCCACAAAGACAGCATTATATCTGAAATCAGCAACATACCTTTTACTTTCACTAGTAGTATTTACTATTTACTTTAAAAATACTATGCTTTTCACTTTTGGAAGGTGAAACTGACCTGAGTTTAAAAGTTACATCCCTGCAACTGAGTTGAACTGCACATACTATGGCATAATATTCTACCTTCTGCCTTTGGGAGTTTTTGGTTGGTTGGTTTTGGTTATGGGTTTTTTGTTTGTTTCTTTTGATTTGGTTTGGTTTTGTTGTTGTTTTCTTTCTGTTTGGTTGGTTTTGGTTTTAATTATACTTTGGTATTTGTATCAAAGATAGTTGAAATTGGCAATAAACAGGCCTTCCAAACAATAATACAGGCTCTTCTCACCTGCTCCCTTTAATAGGACAAGGAGCAATGGATGTAAGCTGCAGCACAAGAGGTTCCACCTCAACACAAGGGGGAACTTCTTTACTGTAAGGGTCACAGACCACAGGCTCCCCAGAGAGGCTGCGGAGGCTCCTTCTCTGGAGAATTCCAAGGCCTGTCTGGATACATTCCTCTGTGACCGGAGCTAGATTGTATGGTCCTGCTCTGGCAGGGGTGCTGGACTCAATGATCTGTTTGGGTCCCTTCGAACCCCTGACATCCTGTGATTCTGTAATACACTGTATGAATTCTTGTTGTATATATTTACCAGAAAGCCCAATCTTGAAAAATATTTCTGTTTCTTTCTCACTATTTATTTAAACCACAACAAAACCAACAAAAAAGTTCTCAATTTTAGAAAGAATTCAGAAATTTACTTATCACACTTGAGAAATAAGTTTGATTTTATTATGATACAACTACCCTGTAGGGTGCTACCTAAGAATTCAAAAATATGCTGAATATTTGTACATGCTTCATTAAGCAACTATTGCTGCAAAAGTAGAGTGAGTTTTTTGCTTTGTTTTTTTTTTTTTTTAACAAGAGAGAAGGTGGTTTAGGGAGCAATGTTTGCTTAGATGCACACAAGTTCATCATGTAAAATTGATGATTCTAGCACTGTGTAATGTTATTATGTTTTTAAGTCAATAACATTTATTAATTGACTAATCACATTTGCTCAGGCTTTTAGCCTAGAGTTAATTATTTAAGGCCATGGAAAATGTCAAGCCTCAAAAACTGATTTTTCAAGTGATGGGTGTGACAAGCATAATAATTAACCTCCTGCTATCCTTTTCCATTTATCTTTACTTTTTCCTTTGATATTTTCTTTTTTTTTCCTTGCTTACTTTTGTTGAAACTATACATTCCATAAGTAGAAATAAAGGTGAAAGACAAAAAAACATTTTAAAACAAGGAATCAGTCTATATACATGACTCACATTTAGTATTTACTCATTGCTCAATGGCAAAATAAATTAGAAGGCCAATGGTATCCTGGAGTGCACGAAGAAAAGTGTGTCTAGGGAGGTTCTTCTCCCACCTCTACTCTGCTCTGGTGAGACTACACCCGGAATACTGTGTCCAGTTTTGGGCTCCCCAATTCAAGTGAGACAGGGATCTTGCTGGAAAGAGTCCAAAGAAGAGACACGAGGATGATTAGGGGACTTGAGCATCTCCCCTATGAAGAGAGACTGAAAGGCCTTGGGATGTTTAGCCTTGAGAAGAGAAGGCCGAGAGGGGATCTGATCAATATCTATCAATATCTGAGGGGTGGGTGTCAAGTGGAGGGGGCCAAGCTCTTTTCAGTGGTGCACAGTAATAAGACAAGGAACAATGGATACAAATCTGAACGTAGGTTTCATCTCAACATGAGGAGAAACTTCTTTGCAGTGAGGGTGATGAAGCCCTGGAGCAGGCTACCCAGAGAGGTTGTGGCGTCTCCTTCTCTGGAGACTTTCAAAACCCACCTGGGTGAATTTCAGTGCACACTACCCTAAGTGATCCTGCTTCGGCAGGGGGGTTGGACTGGATGATCTCTGGAGGTCCCTTCCAACCACTAACATTCTGTAATTCTGTGATTTCTCAGTGGTGATTTCATAGAGAGTAGTCTGAGTCTCCAAAACTGTTGTTCTATTCATAGCAGAAGAACAGCTTGAATTCTTTGTATCACCACTGTCATGGATTTAAAAATTGTGACCTTTTTAATCAAAGTCTTTATTACAGTTGTTGGAGGAGAGAATGAGTTAATGTTTCTTCCTTTTCTTTTCTTTTTTTTTTTTTTTTAATCTCTTCTTGTTTTTCATTAAAAAAACCTTGTTTCTGCTGTAATTTAGAAAATATCTGAAGAGTCTGATGAAAAGTTACACCTTTTAGTCACTTCTATCCTTCTTGCCCATTTTCTTAACCAATTTTCTACTGGTCAGTAATAGATCTATGTAGTAAATATTTTGCTAGACATTACATTCATTGGTAAATATTTAATATTTATTCTAAAACATCCCCAAATCTGACAGGAAGGACCCAAAATGATCGTGTGCCACTGTTGGGAACAGGTGACTTTTAGGGCTATTTGCTGAGATTAATTTGATTTTCTTTCACAATGATTTTTATGTGTGCTTCTTGACAACCTGTTTCTAATTTTGCTGGTAACATTAGGACCTGTGGCTTTGACTGATGATCATGGTTTGGGAAGGTATTTATAATTTATATCATGTCCTGTAAGCGAGTACCTCGTTGTCAGCACAATATTGCTTCAATTTAAGACAGAAGTGTTAAGTGCACGAAATAAATGCGTAGCGACCTCCCTAATTACACTGTTACAAATGCTTTAAAGCATGTGTTAATTTGACATTAGCATTGAATATTTTAAAGCACAGATCCAGACTTGTACTATGCTGGGAGAATGACTTTTCTTTACACTTCAAGAAAGTAGTTGTGACTTCTAATATGTGTGGTGGGTTAAAATCCACCCCCCCACCACCCCACCACCCCCCACATTAACTTTGCCAGACCAGCCCGGTTGGAAGCAAATGAAAGCTGTATTTACAAGTAAAACTACAATATACAATGGAATGTAATGAGTATGTACAAAATATACAGGATTTACAATATTTACAGGTATTTATAATTGATAAACTGCACAAGGACACACACACCCTGGTCCTTTCCTGCTCCCCTCCCCCTCGCCCCCTCTTCCCCCCTAAATCCCCTGTCCAAAACGGGGAAAGGAGTAGGCAAAGTTGCTGTTAGACTTAATCAAAACAATGCAGCTAAGGTCAAGCAGAAGCAAGTTCATATCACTCCAGAGCAAAGAAGTGAGAAGAGAAGGAATTGGTTTTGGTTCAGTTTAAGTTCCTTATTTCTCCAATAGAATTGTTTAGAATGATATTTACTTTCCTTTTTACACCCAATAGTGACTTATTTACAGTTTGCTTATTTACATTTTACTACTTTTCTGCTTAAGATCTGTGAAAAATTTTAAAGGCATATCCTAAAACTACCACGATTTGCTCTAAGAGAAACATTACCATTGCATCTGAAAGGAATTGACAGACCTGTTCAAAGGTTTAATCAGTCCACCTTTAGTGAAAGGGTAGGATTTTACCTGAAGCTATCCATAAAGAGAAAAAACAAAATAAAATTCTGGGAGGCAAAATGTAATCCTTTTACAGAAGTAAAACAAGGTTCTGAACTGGTAGTGTTTGATAAATCACTTGAGTGTGCTCAGAAAAGATGACAAGTCTTTTTTGTGATTGTTGTTCTTTGTTTGTTTTTAATTTGAGAAAGAGTAAAATAGTATATGAAGGAAAATAAAATGCAATGGAGTACAGATGTGAGGTAATAGAGGCAATTGTAGCAGACAGAAAAGAAAAAGACTCATTCTGTCTATAGAAAATGAAACATCTCCAATTTCTCTAGCAGCAAAGTTCACACATGTTGTTTTCTGTTGTTTGTCAACATTCTGAAGAGGGAGCTGACACAGTCAATGAAACAAAGGCAAAAGACAAACTGGGTAGGGTAACCAAGGGACCTCACAAAATGTAGTGAACAGCATAGAATCAAGCAGGTTCAAAAAGACCTAAGAGATCATCAAGTCCAACCTATTACCTAATACCTCATGACAACTAAACCATGGCTTCAAGTGCCATGTCCAAGCCTTTTTTGAATACCTCTGGGGATGGTGACTCCACCACCTCCCTGGGCAACACATTCCAATTGTCAATTACCCTTTCTATGAACACCTTTCTCCTCCCCTCAAGCCTAAACTTCCCCTGGTGCAGCTTGAGGCTGTATCCTCTCGTTCTGATGCTGGTTGCCTGCGAGAAGAGACCAACCTCCTCCTGGCTACAACCTCCTTTTCAAGTAGTTGTAGAGGGCAATAAGGTCTCCCCTGAGCCACTTCTTCTCCAGGCTAAACAACCCCAACTCCCTCAGCCTCTCCTCACAGGGCTTGTATCAGATGAGTCACAATAGAAAGAATACTTTATTCTAGATTAACAGAAAATGGAGAAATATGAGAGACTTGGACACCATACTGGAAAATGATTTAAAATTATTCTGTACATTTAGCAAAACTGTGACAGTGATGTCATGATGGATCAAACAGTTGTAGAAGAGAATAGAATATAATAGCAATAATGGTCTATTTGTCCATTATGAGACATCTGCATCTGAACTAGATTGACTGCTTCTCATTCTTTTTAAGAAGTGATAGGTGAAATGAAAATGTTTTAGGATTGTGTGACAACATGAAAAAGAAAGCCTAGAATATCTCCAGAAGCTAAGAGGCTTGAAATATTTGCCACAGAGAAAGAGATGCTTATGCAGACTGTGTTTGTATTAGCAGTTCACAGAAATCAGTCCTGATCCAACAGAAGCAGATCAATAGATAAAAGCTGATGGTTTTGTGGCTCTTTGTGCTTCTGTTTTATACGGTTCACTGTGTTTATATCAGATAAAGATAGATATTTAGGTCAAATATCCCTTTACACACATGGTTTGAAGTCCTCTGATGAAAATTTATCCTACAAGCCTTTGTTTGTTTGACTTTGTTTGTTTTTTTGTGATAGATTCCTATATAGCTTCTTCACAAGACAAAATGTGTCACAGAGCAAAGCTGCTCTGGAAACCAAATGCAGAATATGGAGATAACTCTTCAAAACCCTACTTTATTCCAAACTGTTAACATAGAGGGGTCTTA